>NW_018128076.1:371089-375659 GCF_001952655.1 Monopterus albus
CAAATCAGTGATGCAGCTTCAAAGCCTCCATACCATCAGGCAGTACAGTGAGTTGGTTGGCCTTGCTGAAGGTGCTCTTGGTGCTGATGTCCATGTTGATGGTAGTGAAGCAGAAGTAATTTCCTGTGTCGTTTGGCTCTGCTTTAGCCACATACAGGTTCCCTGTTACCTGTGACACAAACCAGCGGCCATCGTCCTTCTTAATGAAATTGGGAAACTCATTGATGAGCCAGCGGTAGGACAGAGCTGGAGACAATAAATTAGTACAAATCATGTTAATCATAATCCGTATGGAATGTATTTGGGATTCTACTTAATGAAAATTATGGTCAGCAGAGTCAGCTCAATGCTAAAATTTGCATTTTAATATGAAACTTTATTTCATATTCACCAGGTTTCCATTATAAAGTAGGCTAATAATAGAGTACTGTTGTTTTGAGTCCTAGAACTGAGTTTGCATTTGCACTTCTGGTTCCCTCATCCACAAAGTCAGTGGGTTTTTGGTTAGATGCCTGAAATAAGGTCTGTGGCCAATGTGGCCAACAAGGCCAATACATTTTCACTTTTTGTTTTATAAAATACATCAGTAAATACCCCACTCGTGATTTTTTTATGCTTTTACATATCTTAAAAGAGTTGGCTGCTGATGTGTGGCTAAATGAGTCTACAGGGATTGTTGGGGGCAGTAAAAGGGCTTTCAGATAGGACAAGGTATGCACTGCACTTGCCATGGGGGTTGGGCGAAGCACAGGGGAGAAGGGCACACATGAGCAAATTGTGCATGTTGGGTACCAGTTGCTAGGTAGCCAAAAAGATTTGGAGGAGGTGGTTAGCAGATATTAAATAGCTTTTTGTGCAGCGGGCTTGGATGCACAATGTATCTATCTACATGTCAGTGAAAAGCTCTGACTTTAGTTGTATTGATGATGAGAAGGGGACAAACTGCAGCAAAGAAAAAGAGGGTGTGGGTCCGCCAAAATCAGTTTCTCCTCCATTTTCTTTGTGGTCTGTCAGGTTCTCTGCAATTGGATGCGTCGATGCGTCGAGGTGTCATCACAGAGCACTGCGCCAAAGTTGAACCCTTTTTAACTTCAGCATCAAGCGCATGGATAGCGCACATGACCTTGCACTGCGCTCAGCTCGGCGCAGATACGTTCTTGTTCCATGCAACACATGGAAATGAATGGGTTCGGACTTCTGGGTGCGCAGGACCAAGATGGACGCATAATTCGGAGCTCGTGGTGTCGGCTATTAAAAATACCCTCTGGTGACATAAAAACTTTCTATAATAGTGGAAATTACAACACTGAAGGAGGAAAATGCCAAAAGGTTCGAGAACTGACAAGAAAATGCCCAAACAACAGGAAAATGTCAACCAAACAGGAGAGGACATCGATGAAGATGCTAACTCTGCGCCGGATGCTAACTTGACTATACAATATGGTAAGCTGTTAGAGGGCCTGATGTTGCTTTCAAACGAGCTACGTGACTTTAAAAAGGATATTAAGCACGAACTGGGTGACTTTAGAAACGACGTGAGGACAGCTATGAAGGAGGACCTGAATAAGTTCAAAGAAGATGTGCAACAGAAGCTGCAAAACCAGAGTGCTAACATTTCAGACGCCCAAGCATGTATTGCAGACCTCAAGGCGGCGTGTCTTGAAATGAAAGATACATTGCTTACTACCATAACAAAACAGTGAAATGTGTGACAAGATTGTGGACCTAGAAAGTCATGGACGAAGAAACAACCTACCGGGGTACCGCAGGAGAAAGAGGGCAAATCTGTCCTAGACTTTGTCTTGGAACTGCTAACAACACACATCAAACTACCAGACGGAGTTCAACTTCAAATTCAGCGTGCACATACAGCATTGATTCCCAAACCTGCCCCCGCTGTGGCGCCGAGATCAATAATCATTAATTTCCTCCAGTTACAGATTAAAGAACTGGTGCTCAGGAAAGCATGGCAACAGAAGATCGAGCTAGATGGTAAACGTCTTTACTTTGATAATGACTATGCGTCCAATATCATGGAAAAACGCAAGGCATACGGGCCAATAAAAGCAGCGCTGAAGGAGAAAGGTGTTAGATTTCAGATGCCTTATACCAGAATGAGAATGTTTTGGGAAACAGGATTACAAATCTACGACAGTGCAAATGAAGCAGCACAGGATTTCACCAAAAGAGGACTCCAAATCAAATGGATCACGAAAGCAGACCAAACGAAAGCTGCTGAGGAGAAACTGGAGAACCTAATGCCCTGGAAGCGGGTCGGGACCATGGACAGCACAGGGCAATGGGCGAGGGAGAAGCTCACCGAGTTTCACATAACACAGGTTAAGCAAAACTGTATGATTACTAATAAGCATGCTTGGATATAGATAGTTGCACTTCAAAAAAGTTGAATGTTCATTTATGTACAGTGGGTACGGAAAGTATTCAGACCCCCTTAAATTTTTCACTCTTTGTTATATTGCAGCCATATGCTAAAATCATTTAAGTTCATTTTTTTCCTCATTAATGTACACACAGCACCCCATATTGACAGAAAAACACAGAATGTTTGACATTTTTGCAGATTTATTAAAAAAGAAAAACTGAAATATCACATGGTCATAAGTATTCAGCCCCTTTGCTCAGTATTTAGTAGAAGCACCTTTGGAGCTAATACAGCCATGAGTCTTTTTGGGAATGATGCAACAAGTTTTTCACACCTGCATTTGGGGATCCTCTGCCATTCCTCCTTGCAGATCCTCTCCAGTTCTGTCAGGTTGGATGGTCAATGTTGGTGGACAGCCATTTTCAGGTCTCTCCAGAGATGCTCAATTGGGTTTAAGTCAGGGCTCTGGCTGGGCCATTCAAGAACAGTCACGGAGTTGTTGTGAAGCCACTCCTTCGTTATTTTAGCTGTGTGCTTAGGGTCATTGTCTTGTTTGAAGGTGAACCTTCGGCCCAGTCTGAGGTCCTGAGCACTCTGGAGAAGGTTTTCGTCCAGGATATCCCTGTACTTGGCCGCATTCATCCTTCCCTCGATTGCAACCAGTCGTCCTGTCCCTGCAGCTGAAAAACACCCCCATAGCATGATGCTGCCACCACCATGCTTCACTGTTGGGACTGTATTGGACAGGTGATGAGCAGTGCCTGGTTTTCTCCACACATACCGCTTAGAATTAAGGCCAAAAAGTTCTATCTTGGTCTCATCAGACCAGAGAATCTTATTTCTCACCATCTTGGAGTCCTTCAGGTGTTTTTTAGCAAACTCCATGCAGGCTTTCATGTGTCTTGCACTGAGGAGAGGCTTCTGTCGGGGCACTCTGCCCTAAAGCCCCGACTGGTGGAGGGCTGCAGTGATGGTTGACTTTTTACAACTTTCTCCCATCTCCCGACTGCATCTCTGGAGCTCAGCCACAGTCATCTTTGGGTTCTTCTGTACCTCTCTCACCAAGGCTCTTCTCCCCTGATAGCTCAGTTTGGCCGGACGGCCAGCTCTAGGAAGGGTTCTGGTCGTCCCAAACGTCTTCCATTTAAGGATTATGGAGGCCACTGTGCTCTTAGGAACCTTAAGTGCAGCAGAAATTTTTTTTTGTAACCTTGGCCAGATCTGTGCCTTGCCACAATTCTGTCTGTGAGCTCTTCAGGCAGTTCCTTTGACCTCATGATTCTCATTTGCTCTGACATGCAGTGTGAGCTGTAGGGTCTTATATAGACAGGTGTGTGGCTTTCCTAATCACGTCCAATCAGTATAATCAAACACAGCTGGACTCAAATGAAGGTGTAGAACCATCTCAGGGATGATCAGAAAAAATGGACAGCACCCAAGTTAAATATATGAGTGTCACAGCAAAGGGTCTGAATACTTATGACCATGTGATATTTCAGTTTTTCTTTTTTAATAAATCTGCAAAAATGTCAAAAGTTCTGTGTTTTTCTATCAATATGGGGTGCTGTGTGTGCATTAATGAGGCAAAAAATGAACTTAAATGATCTTAGCATATGGCTGCAATATAACAAAGAGTGAAAAATTTAAGGGGGTCTGAATACTTTCCGTACCCACTGTATATATTTCCATGAGTTGTTATTAGGGATATTTAAATATCCAATTGTAACAGAAAGAATGCCAAGTAGAGTTTTTGTTTTGGAAGAAAGTACACACCAGGGGCCTATTTCAAGAAAGAGGTTTAACAAACTCAGAGTTCAAACCTGAACTCTGAGTTGACTTACTCAGAGTTGGAAAACTCTGAGTTTTCGGTTTCAGAACAGCTGAAAAGAGTTGGTTTAATCAACTCTGAGTTGTCTGACTCAGAGTTAGGCGCGTGCCACGCGACTATAAAAAGCCCTGAACAATGGAGTGAAGAAATTACGAGTCACCATGGCAACAGGACCAAGCCAAAATAGGTCTGCGTTTTTCCCCGACAGAAATGGATGTGCTACTACAAGCATATAGTGACTACGAGCCCATATTCCGTAAGAGAAGCAACACGGTTGCAGCGGCGAAAGAGAGAGAGTTAGCTTGGGGGAAAATAGCTGCCCGAGTCAATGCGTAAGTTTACATTTTAATCATACAGTG
>NW_018128076.1:388829-391469 GCF_001952655.1 Monopterus albus
GTCATGTCAAAATGTTCTTAGATACACACCACTAATCAACAGCCACACACTTTAATTTTCTTCATGTTTTGACTATTGTTATGGTCAGCTGCAAAGCTGGCATATCAGGTGACGTCACGGTTTGACGTTGCTGAGTAGAATGGGCTAGCCCAACCAAGTGATAATATTGTATAGGCATTATGGTTCAGGGTCTTTCATACTTCATCTGCCTGCGTGCAGGTCAGAGGTGGAAGAGATCTGGACGTGTAATGTTAATTCTACCTGTGATTCTTTGAATAAACCAGCACGGTTATTTTTTATATATCCAAGTGGTCTACTTCGTCTTTGTGAGTTCCTGGTTACAAAGAGCCGGAAGATGCTTAAAAATAGCTTATACTACCCTCCTCCAATTTTTGTGAATGAAGAATGCTGTATGAACATTCTGATCAGAGGCGCAGCAGCGATATACGGGACCTGGAAAAAATGCAGCAGGCGTGGAAAACACTCTGGCGCTTTGGTGCGGTTATGACAGAGGGGAACTTGGACCTCACGCCCATCTATTCACCTGGCTAATCTCTGCTCCCTGGTCAACAAAATGGACGAATTCTTCTCGTCAACAGGACTAACTCCGACTTTGTACGCTCTGCTGCTTTGTGCTTCACGAAGACCCGGCTAAGCGACCCGATCGCGGACAGCACGATTCGAATAACAGGATTCCAGGTGTACAGAGTGGATTGCGTAAATCGACCTGCAGGGTGGTGATGAAGCAAAGAGGGGGAGGTCCGTGGTCCGAAGGAGCGACTGAGGCGAGGAGGGAATGAATCTAAGCAACTGGAGAGAAGGAGACAAAAAAAAACTAACGCAGATCAACAAGAAACGACGGGGAACAAACGAACCTGAGAAATGCTAGAAAGAACTGGCAGGGGAGTGAACGACGGATGGTAACTTTAAAAGATTTCAGGAACTAAAACAGGAATTTGATCTAACAAACTGTGATCACTTTTGATACCTACAGTTGAGAAACTTCTATGATAAAGAAGTAAAGCACAAAAAAGATATAGGATAATATCCACTCTCTACAAGCACCTAATGGAAAAGAAGGGATTCAATACATTGGATGTAAAACGAAAATGGGAGACAGAACTTGGTATTGCGATTTCAGATGAGGAGTGGATGAATATTTGGAAAACTCAACAGTCAACGGCCTCTTCTCATGTATGGAGAGAACACTGCTGGAAAAATATAATATGATTTTTTATTACACCTAAAATTACAAGCAAGTACATGTCCAGAGTTCAGCCATGTTGGAGAGAGTGTGGCGATGTAAATGCAAATCATTCACATGTATTCTGGTTATGTCCTAAAATTGTACCATTCTGGGATGATGCGCACACTGTTATTGTCAAGATACTAGGTTACGGCATCCCCAAAACATGTAGTTATGTATCTAGGACACCTCACGGGAAATATTGTATTTAAAGTAGATGGATACCTGTTGAAAATATTGTTGGCGGCCTGCAAGAAGGCCATCACTAAAAAATGGTGTAGGCCTAACATACCTACAAGGGAAGAATGGATTCAAATTGTACACATAATTTTTAAAATGGAGTTTTTGACATATAAATTAAGGACTCAGGAGGAACGATGTCAAGATAAATGGGAGAAATGGACAGTCTTCAAGTCAGCGGCCAAAAATGGACAACACTGAACTGCAACAACTATATGTCTGTATCAGAATGTCCCAATTGTTCTTTGTGTTTGTTTTTGAGGTATAAAACCAAAAAATAAAGTTATTAAAAAAAATGAATGGGTTCTAAGGCAGAGCGTAGAGCACACCGTGTCCTATCTGAAAATGCTTTTAACCCCATCTCACTGGACACTGAAATTCATCTAGTTTCTAGTCTGCCTTTACATCCTCAATGATTTTATACTCATGCATTTCAGGTCCGCTCGGCGCAACCTGCCTCTTTTCCCTTTCTCTCTTCTGCTCTCTAATCCCACAGGCTCAGCAATGCAGCTGATCTGCATCACCTGCTGATTCACTCCCTGGTGTAACACACAGCTGAGGCTCATCTCCTCATTACCTGACCGTCCCTACATAAACCCCTGGCAGATGCTTCGTCGCCAGAGCACTGAATGTTAAAATACGGTGTTAACGGTGAAATTGAGTTTTACGTTTCGATGCCGCCGCACATGTTGACGATCTTTCTTGCTGCGATTACCTCCGGTGATCTTCCTTGCCCTGAGTACTGTTAGATATTTTTAGTCAGATAGATATTGGATAGATACTTTATGTATTAGAAATGTTAGTGGAGAGAGGATGTCTAGTTAGACTGCTAAATGCTTAGGCCTGCATATGAGTTTCTGCAGGGTACATCTGGTCAAGGACAACTAGAGAGAAGAGTTGATGACTGTCAGCAGACAGGGTGTTTAATATTATTATTATGATGTGTAAAACTGTAGACTTAGCCATAATGTTCCTATGTTAAGTCACAACATGTATTAGAGGTCGTGAGAATGTTTTTAGCTACACACCACTTAACCAACAGACATACACATTCACACGTTGATTTGCTTCATGTTTTGACTATTGCCAGAGCCAGCTGCAAAGCTGGTGAGAGAGAGACGTCTCGGTTGACGTTTCTGTGTAGTATGGGGCTA
>NW_018128076.1:391536-392260 GCF_001952655.1 Monopterus albus
TGGAGGTGCAAGATATCTGAGCGTGTAATGTTAATTTTACCTGTGATCCTTTGAATAAATCAGCACTGTTTTGAAGTTACTTGGACTGCCTCATCTCTCAGAGTTAGCATGGTAGCAAGAACTGGTCCTTACAGTACCTTACGGCGAACGCTACAGCTGCCCTGTCCTCTGGTTCCTGTGTCCCTCCGGTCATCACATCTGCTGTGCTGACTCACCCTCCCTGTCTCCTGGTTCCTGCCACTCTCCTATCCACTCATCTGCCCATCCTGGTCCTCTGACTCTCCTGGTTTCTGCCGCTCTCCTCTCTACTTTTCTGTCCATCCTGGGCCTCTGATCCTCCTGGTTCCTGCTGCTTACCTGCCCATCCTGGTCATCTCAGCCTTCATTACTCAACTCTTCATTACTCAACCACGCATTAACCCATTGACTTTATCCTCCATCTGCATATATTTGCAATAAAGACACTTGCTCACTAGCACCTGAGTTTGCGCCCTGAGTCCTCATTTATTCTCTCACCCCCTGGGGAACCCAACCATAACAATGCAGTTGCAAGCTACTGTAACTAATTGACACAGCCACGAACACCAGCTAACTCAGCTAACTCAAATTAAAAGTTGGAAGTCATGGTGGTGGCACTGAAGTCATAGGACTGCTGTAGAGTTTGTTTGTAGCCTAACAATAACATTTCACCTCTGGCAATTGTATTTTGGGATTCAAAGATCAT
>NW_018128076.1:392484-393432 GCF_001952655.1 Monopterus albus
TAGCCGGCGCCAATCCCGGCCGGCAATCGGGCAAAGGCGGGGTACACCCTGGACAGGTCGCCAATCCATCGCAGGGCTAACACATAGACAAACAACCACACACACGCACATGCACTCCTATGGGCAATTTAGAGACACCAATCAACCTAAGCTGCATGTCTTTGGACTGTGGGAGGAAGCCGGAGTACCCGGAGAGAACCCACGCAAGCATGGGGAGAACATGCAAACTCCACACAGAAAGGTCCCAGGTGAGGCCCGAACCTGGAACCTTCTCGCTGTGAGGCTACGGCGCTAACCACTGTGCCATCGTGCTGCCCCGGTTTAATAATCTTAGAAATATATTAATATTGCTGATTGCTTCCGGCTCCAACAGCAATGGCGACCGTGGGGCCACGCGCTCTCTTGTGTTTGCTGTTTTTCTTTGTTTTCTTGGTCTTTTGCAACTCATCCCGGATTACTTTTACCAAAGAAGAACTGTTAAATAACGGACAACTCACACCAAACTACTGTTAGGTAATTTCCTAGTCAGATAGATATTGATTAGATATTTGTTGTATTAGGAATGTTTAGTGGAGCCAGGCTGTCTAGCTCAGGCTGTTAAATGCTTAGTCATTTTCATGAGTTTTTTGCAGGCTGCATATGGGCCAAGGACAACTAGATAGAAAAGTTTGCAGGCAGGAGGTGATTGTTATTATTATGAGATGTGTAACCATAATTGTAATCATAATATTTTCTTATGTGTAAGGTCATGTCAAAATGTTCTTAGATACACACCACTAATCAACAGCCACACACTTTAATTTTCTTCATGTTTTGACTATTGTTATGGTCAGCTGCAAAGCTGGCATATCAGGTGACGTCACGGTTTGACGTTGCTGAGTAGAATGGGCTAGCCCAACCAAGTGATAATATTGTATAGGCATTATGGTTCAGGGTCTTTCATACTTC
>NW_018128076.1:394245-394909 GCF_001952655.1 Monopterus albus
CCACTGCTACACAACAATAAAAGACGCCTATCACTCTGTCCCTAGCGCAGCCCTTGGACTCTCTGATTACTGTATGGTCCATCTTATTCCAACCTACAGGCAGAAACTTAAAGCTGCGAAGCTTGTAGTCAAAACAGTGAAGAGCTGGACTGAGGAGGCTAAATCAGAGCTACAGGCCTGCTTTGACTGCACAGACTGGAGTGTATTTGAGTCTGCAGCTACAGACCTGGATGAACTCACTGACACTGTGACATCTTATATCAGTTTCTGTGAGGATGTGTGTGTGCCCAAAAAGACCTTCTGCACATACAACAACAACAAGCCCTGGTTTACAGCAAGACTCAAGCAGCTTCGTCGTGCCAAAGAGGCTTACAGAAGTGGGGACAGGACTCTGTACAGCCAGGCAAGGAACACACTAACAAGAGGGAACAGAGCAGCAAAGAGGAGCTACTCTGAAAAGCTGAAGGCTCAGGTTTCAGCCAACGACCCCTCGTCTGTGTGGGGGAGTCTGAAAACCATCACTGGCTATAGAAAACCGTCCCCCCCCTGCTGTGGAGAACCATCAACTGGCAGACGACCTAAATGTATTCTACTGCAGGTTTGACAATCAACACTCCCCCCTCACCCTCCCCACCTCAGATCCAGCCGCTGCTCCCCCCGCAAT
>NW_018128076.1:395276-401337 GCF_001952655.1 Monopterus albus
GACCTATGCACGGGCCCTCTTTGTGGACTTCAGCTCAGCGTTCAACACCATAATCCCAGACATCCTCCACTCCAAACTGACCCAGCTCACTGTGCCTGCCCCCACCTGTCAATGGATTACGAGCTTTCTGACGGACAGGGAGCAGCAGGTGAGGCTGGGCAAAACCACATCCAGCACCCGGACAATAAGCACAGGCGCCCCCCAGGGATGTATGCTCTCCCCTCTACTGTTCTCACTCTACACCAACAACGGCATCGCGAAGGATCCCTCTGTCAAGCTCCTAAAGTTTGCTGATGATACAACGGTCATTGGTCTCATCCGGGACGATGACAAGTCAACCGACAGATGGGAGGTTGAGCAGCTGGTCCTGTGGTGTAGCCACAACAACCTGAAGCTGAACACGCTCAAAACAGTGGAGATGACAGTGGACTTCAGGAAGAGCCCCCCTCGTCATACTTGGCAGCACTGTATCAGTAGTAAAGTCCTACAAGTTCTTGGGCTCCACTATCTCCCAGGACCTGAAGTGGACGTCCCACATCAGGACCATCACCAGAGGATGTACTTCCTGCACCAGCTCAAGAAGTTCGGCCTGCGCCAGGAGCTGCTGATACAGTTCTACAGAGGAATCATTGAGTTTGTTCTCTGCACCTCCATTGCTGTCTGGTTTGGCTCAGCAACCAAAGAGGACAAGTACAGACTTCAGCGGACAGTCAGGACTGCAGAAAAGATCATTGGTGTGAGCCTGCCCCCCATGGAGGACCTGTACACCACATGGGTCAAAAGGAGGGCAGAGAGGATCACTGCTGACCCCTCACACCCAGGACACAATCTGTTTGAACTCCTCCCCTCTGGACGGCACTACAGGTCACTGTGCACCAAGACAACCAGGCACAGGGACAGTTAACCAATGACCATATGATTGGACAATAACCCTCAGTGCAATACCTGTATATATATATAAATTGTACAGACTCGTACAGGTCTCTAGTACTGTGTTTTAAGTACTCTATTTTTATCCCTAATTATCTCATTTCAAAGAACATTCCTTTGTTGTCTGCATTGTTAGTGTCTATTCATACTGCTTATTCTGCATTGTTTGCACTTTCTGTTGCTTGTAAATACTGCTTAATTTTGTTATATTACACAGCCTTATGCTGGTTTACTGTTCGCACATTGAGAGCCAATGTACCAGAGTCAAATTCCTCGTGTGTCCAACACACCTGGCCAATAAAGCAGGTTCTGATTCTGATTCTGATTCTAATATGATGTGAGGCTCAGTTAGGTTTGCACAGAAACAGCTTGTAAAAGGAAGGACTTTGAAGGACCACTTTTACTTTTATACTTTGAGTACATTTCAGAGACTGTAAAGGGTTTGAATCAATACTTCTACCTGTATTAGCGTCGTATTTTTACTTCTACTTGAGTAACAAATGCGTGTACTTTCACCATATGTGTTTATAATTCTAAAAAAAAAACCTAGCAAAGTTTTTCAGCAAGCCTTAGGTAGAGTGGACACCTGGGTAATGTGGAGGTGGCTGGCAGGCCAGGAATGTTCCTGTGCCCTCATATGCCGTCTGAGGTCTCCTGCTGTCTGGAGAAAAGTCATGGAGGTCTGAGGAAAAATGCAAAAGAAAAAAAGAGAAGGAAATGCAAAAAATGATTACAATCACATACAGTAAACATCACAAAAGAAGAATCAAATAATACATACTTGTCGGTAACCAAAGGATATTTGATGATAGAGTAAAAAAAATCCTGTGAACCAATGTTTGTCCAATGCCTTTTATCTTTGCCACAGTAACCCAGCCAAAGAGACTGAAAGACCTTTGTTCACTCACAGCCAAATTTGAGGTTAGCTGCTCTACTAATGATGGTTCCACAGCGGTTTATGGCCAAACACTGGTATGAGCCTGTGTCTCGAACAGACTCGGGGCTGCTGATAACCAGGTTGCCAGCCACCAGGGTGTAACGGAGGTCCAAACCAAGTGGGACGTCAGTGCCATTCACAAGCCACCTGCAAGAAAAATAGTGGAGCAAAATAACTGAGAAAACATGAGACCATTGCAAACAGAAGATAGTTAACATAACCTGCTACACAAGGTTCCAGAGTATTAAAGGCTCAGCTTATCCCTTTAAGAAAGTGTCACCTTATAGGTAACCTATGCATATCATGTTTGCTATAAGGGTATGTCCTAATGTATATGGGAAATGTCAGCACCTGGTGCAGTCATTGCTGAGATAAAGTGAATCCTGTTACAGTATGAGCAGATGGCCTACTGAAGTCAGCCATAAAGTATCTAAAAATGCTCAGACTTCCTAGCAGTAATGTCCACTGCTGGATAGAAGAACTGAAGTTCCTGTTCATAATCACATAAAAAAATAACAGCTGGAAAACAAGCAAAAATAAATAACGTGTACACTTGATCTACAAAGTTTGAAAAATATATTTCTCATGCACATCATAAACCCTGGAGGAGTCCATAACTGTGTGCTATGTACAGTGCCTTGCGAAAGTATTCGGCCCCCTTGAACTTTGCGACCTTTTGCCACATTTCAGGCTTCAAACATAAAGATATAAAACTGTAATTTTTTGGGAAGAATCAACAACAAGTGGGACACAATCATGAAGTGGAACGAAATTTATTGGATATTTCAAACGTTTTTAACAAATAAAAAACTGAAAAATTGGGCATGCAAAATTATTCAGCCCCCTTAAGTTAATACTTTGTAGCGCCACCTTTTGCTGCGATTACAGCTGTAAGTCACTTGGGGTATGTCTCTATCAGTTTTGCACATCAAGAGACTGAAATTTTTGCCCATTCCGCCTTGCAAAACAGCTCGAGCTCAGTGAGGTTGGATAGAGAGCGTTTGTGAACAGCAGTTTTCAGTTCTTTCCACAGATTCTCGATTGGATTCAGGTCTGGACTTTGACTTGGCCATTCTAACACCTGGATATGTTTATTTGTGAACCATTCCATTGTAGATTTTGCTTTATGTTTTGGATCATTGTCTTGTTGGAAGACAAATCTCCGTCCCAGTCTCAGGTCTTTTGCAGACTCCATCAGGTTTCCTTCCAGAATGGTCCTGTATTTGGCTCCATCCATCTTCCCATCAATTTGAACCATCTTCCCTGTCCCTGCTGAAGAAAAGCAGGCCCAAACCATGATGCTGCCACCACCATGTTTGACAGTGGGGATGGTGTGTTCAGGGTGATGAGCTGTGTTGCTTTTACGCCAAACATAACGTTTTGCATTGTTGCCAAAAAGTTCAATTTTGGTTTCATCTGACCAGAGCACCTTCTTCCACATGTTTGGTGTGTCTCCCAGGTGGCTTGTGGCAAACTTTAAACGACACTTTTTATGGATATCTTTAAGAAATGGCTTTCTTCTTGCCACTCTTCCATAAAGGCCAGATTTGTGCAGTATACGACTGACTGTTGTCCTATGGACAGAGTCTCCCACCTCAGCTGTAGATCTCTGCAGTTCATCCAGAGTGATCATGGGCCTCTTGGCTGCATCTCTGATCAGTCTTCTCCTTGTATGAGCTGAAAGTTTAGAGGGACAGCCAGGTCTTGGTAGATTTGCAGTGGTCTGATACTCCTTCCATTTCAATATTATCACTTGCACAGTGCTCCTTGGGATGTTTAAAGCTTGGGAAATCTTTTTGTATCCAAATCCGGCTTTAAACTTCTCCACAACAGTATCTCGGACCTGCCTGGTGTGTTCCTTGTTCTTCATGATGCTCTCTGCGCTTTAAACGGACCTCTGAGACTATCACAGTGCAGGTGCATTTATACGGAGACTTGATTACACACAGGTGGATTCTATTTATCATCATTAGTCATTTAGGTCAACATTGGATCATTCAGAGATCCTCACTGAACTTCTGGAGAGAGTTTGCTGCACTGAAAGTAAAGGGGCTGAATAATTTTGCACGCCCAATTTTTCAGTTTTTTATTTGTTAAAAAAGTTTGAAATATCCAATAAATTTCGTTCCACTTCATGATTGTGTCCCACTTGTTGTTGATTCTTCACAAAAAATTACAGTTTTATATCTTTATGTTTGAAGCCTGAAATGTGGCAAAAGGTCGCAAAGTTCAAGGGGGCCGAATACTTTTGCAAGGCACTGTATTCATTATCTAATACAGATGCAGGCAATCAAACTGTAGCTCTCTGACACAATCACTGGCCTTTTTTATAATCTTCTTCTTCTTTCGGCTGTTCCCGTTAGGGGTCGCCACAGCGAATCATCTGTTTCCACCTAATTCTATCCTCGGTATCCTCTACTCTCACACCACTTCATGTCCTCTTTTAGCACATCCATATATTTCCTCTTTGGCCTTCCTCTTGACCTCTTGCCTGGTAGCTCCATCTCCAACATCCTTCTACCAATATAACCACTATCCCTCCTCTGCATATGTCCAAACCATCTCAATCTGGCCTCTCTGACCTTGTCCCCAAAACAGCCGACCTGAGCTGTCCCTCTGATGTGCTCATTCCTAATCCAAGAGAACCTCAACATCCTCATCTCTGCTACCGCCATCTCTGCCTCTTGTCTTTTCCTCACTGCTACAGTCTCTAACCCATACAGTATAGCTGGTCTCACTACTGTCTTGTACACCTTTCCTTTGATTCTTGCTGACACTCTTCTGTCACACAACACTCCTGACACCTTTCTTTTTACATGGTCCCTGGTGGTCTAGTGGTTAGGATTTGGCGCTCTTGTTGCTGCGGCCCGGATTCGATTCCCAGTCAGGGAATCGTGGTTTTGGGGAGGCGACAGTGGTGTGTAGCGCAGTCGTCTCCCAACCAGAAGGTTGAAGGTTCGAATCTCGGTGCCAGTAGTCCACGTGTCAAAGTGTCCTTGGGCAAGACACTGAAACCCCCTGTTGCCCCAGATAGTTAGAGCCATTGGTTGAGGTGGTGCCACAGATGGCTGCCATCGGTTCTGTACCGGAAACAAATTCCTTGTGTGTAACATACTTGGCCAATAAAGGTGATTATCCTTATCCTCCACCCACTCCAACCTGCCTGCACTCGCCTCTTCACCTCTTTCCCACACTCCCTGTCACACTGGAATGTTGACCCCAAATATTTAAAACTCCTGCACCATCTTGACCTCCCTCCCTCTCGTTCACACATATGTATTCTGTTTAACTATGAGAGACTTTCATTCCTCTTCTTTCCAGAGCAGACCTCCACCTTTCCAGGTGTTCCTCCACCGGCTCTCTGCTCTCACTACAGAGCACAATGTCATCCGCAAGCATCATTGTCCATGGAGATTCCTGTCTGACATGATCTGTCAACCTTTCCATCTCAATAGCAAATAAGAAGGGACTCAAAGCTGATCTTTGATGTAGCCCCACCTCCAACTTGAACTCCTCTGTCTGACCTACAGCACATCTCACTACTGTTGTACTCCTCTCATACATATCCTGGACTACTCTGACATACTTCTCTCTCACTCCTGACATCCTCATACAGTACCATAGCTCCTCTCTCAGCACCCTGTTATACACTTTCTCTAAATCCACAAAGACACAATGCAGCTCTGTACTTCTCCATTAACATTCTCAGAGCAAAAATGGCATCAGTAGTGCTCTTTCTGGGCATGAAGCCATACTGCTGCTCACAGATATCCACTTCCTTTCTTAGCCTAGCTTCCATTACTCTTCCCCATAGCTTCATTGTGTGGCTCATCAACTTGATACCTCTGTAGTTGTTACACCTCTGCACATCACCCTTGTTCTTAAAGATCGGCACTAGTACACTTCTCCTCCATTCCTCAAGCATCTTCTCACTCTCTAAAATCCTGTTGAACAAACTAGATAGAAACTCCTTCTTCTTCTTTCAGCTGTTCCTGTTAGGGGTCGCCACAGCCAATCCTCTGCTACCACCACTTTGCATTCACTAATGTCTCTCAGGTTGCCTCGTCTAAATAGAATGTAGTCTACCTGCGTACTCCTCTTATATGTAACTGTATGTTCCTCCCTCTTCTGGAAATAGGTGTTAACTACAGCCATTTCCATCCTCTTAGCAAAGTCCACCACCATCTGTCCTTC
>NW_018128076.1:402036-419701 GCF_001952655.1 Monopterus albus
TTATCCGGGCTTGGGCCTGTCGCAGAAGTCACTGGCTTGCAACCTCTGTGGCTAGATTAAACTAGATAGAAGCTCCACTCTTTAATAATGATAATCACTTTATTTGGCCAAGTATGTTACACATACAAGAATTGTTTTCTGGTACAGAACCCAGGCAGCCATCTGCAGCGCCAACTCAGCCATTGGAGGGAATATGGGGTTCAGTGTCCTGCCCAAGGAAACATCAACACATGGACTGCAGGCACTATGAGTCGAACCTTCAACCTTCCATTTGGGAGACAACCGCTCTACCCCCTGAATCACAATTACTCTTACATTACATAGAATGGCATGTAGCTACAGGCCACTGTATGCCAAAACAACCACACACAAGGACGGTTTCTTCCCCCTGCCCATCACTGTGATGAACACTTAACCCATAACTGTATATAACCTTGTAAATACACTTTTGTATATATCTGAAAAACTACATCTAAAATATGTGTGTGTATATATATATATATATTTCTATATTTAGAAGTACCTTATTTTTTTATTTTCCTAATGCACATTCCTTTTTCTTTGCACATTACTTGTATTTTCCTGTTCTCTCAGTCTTATCTTGTTCACTTGACTATTCATTGCCTTATGTAAATACATTTTCCAACACACCTGGCCAATAAAGCTGATTCTGATTCTTTCTAAACAGTATATAACAGTAATTCCTTATGATATCATTTAGCTAATTAAAATGATCCTTCTTTTAAGTTAGTTTTTTTCCTGTTATGAGAAGATGAGCTTCCTAGCTAACATAAGCATGAGTGACAGTGTTTGCTGCAGGCCTGATGGTGCTGACAAAACAATTGAACAACTTCATGCAACACAATCCCATTTTTAGTTTATAGGTACTTTATATATCATCTCCTGGCAGCCCCAAATCACAAAAAAACATTTTAGAACAAAAATTACAGCAGACAATAAAACATATTTAACACTTTTAAATAAAATGTAATACTTTATTATCTTAGAAGGCCTTTTTGGAAGGAAATTGACTTCACTGATTTGTTCTCTGTGTGTGTTACCCACCTGTAGGAAGCAGCTGGACTGGCCCTGGCCTGACAGCTCAGGGTCACCTTGCCTTCAGTCAGGCCCTCTGGGTAAATTACACTGCTTGGCTGTTCTTCAAATACAGGCCCACTGTCATGGCCTGACACACACACATCGCCACCTTGAAACACATTTTTAACAACACACAAAATCAAAACACCCAGCCCTGTGCCAGAGGTTGATGTATATACAGTCATTCCTGTCAGCCACAACATATGACATCTTGCCCTTTCTTTGTTTATACTGATTTTGTTTAGATGTTCACTCTGACCTTTAAAACTCAGACCAAACATTTAAAAATTTCAACTGTGAAAAGCTACAGTCTCCCTTAAAGGAATAGTTTGGGATTGCTCAAGCTGGTGTTAAAACAATATTGATGTATCCCTGTGTACACCTGAATAGGTCTTAGTTATCACTTCTCCTACTCTTCACATTGACTGAATGTTTCCACCTGGAATGTCACTATACTGCAAAAAATTAGTGACAAACAACACAGCCTTCATTCTAAATAAAGATGATTATCCTATAAAAAATATGCACTACAAAGTTTGTCTGAGGCTCAAATGAGCTAATTTGAGTCAGTATATATATTATAGAAACAAATGTTAGTGTATGCTTTTGTAGTGGTTAGAACAAACAGTATATGTCTAGTAGTTAATCTTTTGTTAATATATTCCTGACAAAAGACTAAAAAACTTAAAAGGTGATCCTGTTTCCCAGTCATAATCACATTTCAATAATATTGTTCAATAAATGACTTTTGGCACTGCAGTCATTTTCCCTGTGCATTGATTTAACCACTACACTTTATATTTCACATGGCCATATAATGATAAACAGGTTGCGATATTGATCATGCATTTACGTAAAGTAAGAAGCTTGTTGCTGATAATAAAAATTAAAAGCTGCTACTATCACATATCCCTCCACCACAGCACAGTCAGGTAACTTATCTTATTATTCTGCACTATTTCATTCCATTTCATCCCATTGCACTAGTGTTTTATAAGCTTACTGTACATTATCCATCCATTTAAATCAATAAAGTCTGTTGTATATTGTACATTACCTTACATACAGTATTTTACTGTAAATATCAATTGTACATAAATTAATACTGACTGTACAGACTGTAGATACTGCACACTCTGCACTCCTGTTATTGCACTTCTGGTTAGATGCTAAACTGTATTTTGTTGTGTTTGGTATTTTTAGTCAGATAGACATTGGTTAGGTACTTGTTGTATTAGGAATGTTTACTGTAGACAGGATGTCTAGCTTAGGCTGTTAAAATGCTTAGTCATTCCCATGGGGGACTCCAGGTTGTTTATGTTCAAGGATAACTAGATAGAAAGTTGATTACTGTATGACGTGTTTAATCATAATCGTAATCATAATATCTTCTTATGCTTAATGTCATGACATGTCACTGGATGTCCTGTCAGAATGTCTTAGATACACACCACACAATCAACAGACAATCACACATTGATTTTCTTCATGTTTTGACTACTGCTCTGGTCAGCTGCAAAGCTGGCACCGGGAGACATCACGGTTTGACGTTCCTGTGTAGAATGGGGCTAGCCCAAAGCGATATAATGTACAGGCCTGTTGGGTTCAGGGTCTTTCATCCTTCAGCTGCCTGCGTGCATGTTGGAGGTGCAAGATACCTGAGCGTGTAATGTTAATTTTTACCTGTGTTCATGGAATAAATCAGCACTGTTTTGAAGCTACTTGGACTGCCTCGTCTCTCAGAGTTAGCATGGTACAAAGAACAGGAATACAACAGTTGCCTTGTCCTTGTACATGTGTAATGACAAAGTTGAATCTAATCTAATCTAATCAACCAAATTCAAATTAATTAATCCTGTTGTGGTTTGTCGTGCTGTTTAAATTCATAGTCTGGCTTGAACATACCAGGTAGAATTTGAGGTATTGTCATTGTCGAAAACTGCTTATTTGTCAGTGTTTTTTGTTAGGAAGAGGCTGTCTGGTTTTATCGTTCTGAAATCATTACAAACTATTTGGAGTTATGATGTGTACAAAGCTAGAGGTACCCAAGATTAAACATTAAATGGCTGGAAATGAGCATGCTATGGGGACTTTAAGGTGTGGTGATTGATTCACAATGCATGCTTGTCGATGTGCAAGTGGCACAAGTGTTTGTGTTTTGTCCAATCACATAATGTAGATGGTTCACAGCAGCAGCACAGTTTAGTGTCAACTACAAACTCCATTTACTAAAGACAAGTGACAGAACAAAACTCAGATCATCCAGACTGACAAACTAGAGCATGATCTCCAGGAGGGGCCATGGAAAAACTGAAAAATCAGTGTCGGACCAACGAACCATTGTCAGTGTGAAGCCTACGGAATATCACCGGATACAAGAGACCACCCCACCCTTCTGTGGAGAGCTATAAGATGGCTGACGAGCTTAATGAGTTTTATTGTAGGTTTGAAAGGCAAAACTCTTCACCTATCGCTCACCTTATTTTGGACCCACAACCAGCAGCTGCTTCCTCTTCCTCTAGGACTACCTCTCCCACCTCTCCCCCCATCAGTCTACCACTTCTGAGGATCTGTGAAAGAGATGTGTGTTGCCTTTTTAGGAAACAAAAGATCAGTAAGGCGCCAGGCCCAGATGGTGTGACCCCCTCCTGTCTGAAAGTCTGCGCTGACCAGTTGGCTCCCATCTTCACGCAGGTCTTCAACAGATCACTAGAGCTTTGTGTGATTCCCTCTTGTTTTAAACGCTCCACCATCATTCCAGTTCCCAAGAAATCCTCCATCAGGGAATTCCCTGATGGAGGACAGTGATGTTCAAAGAAACAGAAGAAAGTAGCTCTACTACTAGATGTACAAGTGTGTGAATGCATCTGTTTTCATTAAACGTATGTGTCTGCTTATGTGTATATGTTAGGAGCTCTGTTACTTTATTTGACAAAGAGTTAAATTAATTGATTATTGCTGCCTCCATGTCCTCCGTGTGTGTGTGTGTGTGTGTGTGTGTGTGTGTGTGTGTGTGTCATGCCTGTACCGTAGTGCTAAGCATTCATGCTCAGTATTTATAGAACAAGAGATGTGCTTAGTTCCTCAATCCAAAAACTTGACAAAGGGTTTTGAAAAAAAAATCCTCTTTCCCCTTGAGGTAACACTTTTTTTAAGTGAATGACGACAGACCTGTCGCCCTGACATCTGTAGTCATGAAGTGTTTTGAAAGACTGGCATTGGCCCACCTGAAAGCAATCACAAACCCATGGCTGGATTCCCTGCAGTTTTCTTACCAGACAAACAGGTCAGTGGATAATGCAGTCAATATGGCACTGCACTACACCCCTGCAACATCTTGACTCACCAGGGACCTATACTTGGAAAAATCATTTCCCCTTGAGGTAACACTTTTTTTAAGTGAATGACTACAGACCTGTCGCCCTGACATCTGTAGTCATGAAGTGTTTTGAAAGACTGGCATTGGCCCACCTGAAAGCAATCACAAACCCATGGCTGGATTCCCTGCAGTTTTCTTACCAGACAAACAGGTCAGTGGATAATGCAGTCAATATGGCACTGCACTACACCCTGCAACATCTTGACTCACCAGGGACCTATGCTTGGATCTTATTTGTTGACTTCAGTTTGGCATTTAACACCATTATCCCAGACATCCTCCACTCCAAACTCACCCAGCTCACCGTGCCTGCCCCCACCTGTCCGTGGATCACCAACTTTCTTTCTGACGGACAGGAAGCAGCAGGTTAGGCTGGGGAAAACCACATCCAGCACCCAAACTATCAGCACAGGCACCCCGCAGGGATGTGTGCTCTCCCCACTGTTGTTCTCCCTCTATACTAATAACTGCACCTCAGGATTTCTGTAAAAATCATGAAGTTTGCAGACAACACTACAGTCATTCAAGATGGTGATGAGTCGACCTACAGACAGGAGGTTGAACAGCTGGCCCTGTGGTGTGGTTGTAACAACCTGGAGCTGAACACATGGAAGACAGTGGAGATGATAGTGGATTTTAGGAGGAGCTCCTCCATCCTATCTCCGCTCACTATACTCAGCAGCACTGTTTCAATCATAGAGTCCTACAAGTTCCTGGGCTCCACAATATCTTGGACTTGAAGTGGACAACCAACATCAGTGCTATTATTAAAAAGGTGCAGCAGAGGATGTACTTCCTACGTCAGCTCAGGAAGTTCAACCTGCCTCAGGAGCTGCTGATTCAATTCTACACAGGAATCATCGAGTCTGTTCTCTGTTCATCTCTGTCTGGTTTGGCTCGGCAACCAAGCAGGACAGAAACAGACTCCAGCAGACAGTCAGGACTGCAGAGAAAATCATCGGTACTAGCCTGCTCTCCATGGAGGACCTGTGCACCTTACGGGTCAGAAAGAGGGCAGAGAGGATTTCTGTGGACCCCTCTGACCCTGGATATAAACTCTTTGAACTCCTCCCCTCGGGACGGCGCTACAGGTCACTGTACGCCAAGACATCCAGACACAGAGATAGTTTCTTTCCCCGGGCTATTACAATGATGAACAGCTAGTCTATGTTGCTCTTCTAACTTGTGATTTTTTAGCTTGTATATATTGTGTATTTATTTTGTTTTTATGTTGTGCGCATTGGGGGGCCATTGAGCTGGAGTTAAATTCCTTGTGTTCTTCTAACACTTGGCAATAAAGTTATGCTTATGGAGACAAATATCTGATGCAGCAATCAGCAACCAGCAACAGACTTTACATTTAACTTAAGTGATGCTGGGATTTAAACAGACTGTTTTACCTGTGAGTGATCAGCTGTAGGTCTATATGACACAGATTGGCCAAACTTTGGCGCATGCTGACCAGTCATGAGCCCCGTGCACACTGATGTGTTTGTAGTGGTTTAAGTTACATGTTAATATGGATTATGTAATAGAATAGTGTTTATGGGTTCACTTTTAAGTTCATGTGAGCTGAATAATGAGCTTATATAATTTGGTCAAGATGTTTCCTGTTTTTGGGTACATCTCAGGGTGTTGTCTCCTAAAACTGGAGACAGGAAGCTAAGTTCGGAAATTGACGTAACAGCCTAAGAAAAGCTGCGGATAAAAGAGTGAGGCTGAGGGGTGTAGAAGAAGAAAGGATGGTGTGGCAGTTGTGAGAGTGAGCTTAGACCCAGCCAGGGGGACTCTGACTGACTGGACCCCTGACTGTACCTCGTGACCAACAATGACTGACTAGCGCTCTGACAATCTTCTTATTTAATACTTTATCTTTTCTCTTCCAGGAAGAGTGATTCTGTTCTCTGTTTCCTAACTACCAGATTACCTATTTAACTACTACTCTGTTCAGAATAATTGTAATATTAAATGATTACTTAAATTGGGATGATTTGTCTGAATTAATTTAGTCAGTATCACATTCTAGCCATGACATGTTCATTGTTGCTGATTGACATTGTATGAAGGCGACAATATGCTAACCCCTGGACATAGGAATAAAGCTTAACCTCTCACACTAAGGTGGCATATTTGAAACATATTAAAGCTCCAAACACTGCTTGGGGTTCCATGATGGAGATATTCACTCAGTAATTGACTACCATGAACCTGCGAACAGAGTTCCCTGCAGGCCTCCCTCTTTCATGTTATTAATTCAGGATAAGACCCCAAAACCTCCCAAATAACAACAACCTGCAGTTATTTGGGAGGTTTTGGGGCAGCTACCTCCTAAAACCCTCAGATGTTACTGTACTGAGAAAATTTTATAATCCAGTACACTCTGGCTCTTTGAGGAAGTGTTAAATTTTGTCTGAAATTATCAGTCAAAGCTGTGTCACTGGGCACTTAAGACCATATCTATTTTGCACAGTACTTATTTGATATAAGATGTTATTAAGGATAGGAAATTTAAAGAATGTACATTATGTAACAAGTAAACAGCTGGATATTTTAGATAAAATCTTATTCTGATATAACTTTCTAAGCACTGCCTCCCTTCGTACAGCCAGCCGGTTTGTACGCAATTCACCCAAGCAACAAGCCCAATCAGAAAAGTGCTGCTTGTGTTGTCACCGTGAGGTATCCAGAGCCAGGCAGCTTGTTAACATTGCTGGGTTGCCACTGCCTGCTTTGGCTCCATTCCAGTGTCCCTCGCTGTCATTCCGCTCTCCATAGAGGCTCTATTTGTAGTTTTCCTCTCTTCCTCCCCCACAGGCCGGAGCCTGTGGTGAGGGAGAAGCGGCAGCCTGCTTACTCTTTGGGCTGTGTTCCTTCAGTCCCTCGGTCTTCTGGATGTCAGGAAAACAACCGGACAGAACCTCCGGCTGCAACCATGGAAGGACTTCCTCGTTCCTCTTTTTGCCAGGGTTTTTAAAGGGTTCTGGTCGGTAGACTCAGTCCCTTCATCCAACCAGATGCCACAGTTTGCACTTAATACCTTTTTCGGCCTGCACACTGTCGTTCTTCAGAACTCATTTGCATATTGCGTTCAGTATTCTTGTACTCATGACTGCTTTTGATTGACCGGTTAGATCCAGCCTCGGATTCTACTTCCCCTTTCTTTAGAAAACTTATCTTAATACTTAACACAATACAGAAAACCCACTTCTGCTTGAAATACAAAAGTTCCCATTATTGCTTTCAACTGAACAATCAGAATTACACACAGATTTTTCACAAAACCATCAATGCCTTAAAATCAAAACATGGATCTTTATAGTTTGAATACTATACTTGACTAAACATTGGTTATTGATTAAACAGTTTTTATCAATCAAATCTTTACTTTATACATGGAACATGATTTTTTATTACTTTCTCAGTGTCTTTCTAATTTTTCATCACACTCCTCTCTCTGCCACACACACACAATTTCACTTCCCCTATTCAGGGATGTGTGTCTTACTTCCTCTCTTCTGTGACTCAGCATTCTCCACTCTTGGTGATGAGATTGGATATAAATGCACTTTTCACCATTTCCTCATTTGCAATCCAATCATTTTACATTTTTTTCTTACACATTTTTTGATTATTTCAAACGAAACAAACACACAAATCATCTCATGATTATCCTTACTTATTACTTTATGCATTCTGCCATAGCATTTTAATAATTTTTCTCTCTCTCTCAACTCCTCCTGCTGCTTCTTGTACACATCCTTGCTGTTCTTGTGTGAATTCTGACTGAAAAGAGACAATTTTCTCAATAGTCACCTGCAGCCCTTGTTCTAAGGTTTCTGATGCCAGATAATCAGAGGCTAGTTCTGCTGTTATGGTCTGTTTCCTGTGCTCCTTGGCTCTCTCCGGGACCCATTTTTACAGGCTTACCGACAACTTGTAAACCAACATGAAGCAGGAGGAGCTCAATGAACAATCAGTGCATTTGGAAATCATTTGGAGTACATTTGGAGTGGAGAGCATCTGCTCTCTTATAGATTTAGGAGGCATTGCATTTGATGACTGGTCATGACAAATATTTGGGGGGAGGGGCAAATTTCCTTTTTTCATATGTTGGGTGGGACGCGTTCCCTGGTCCTCCATGGAGATTGTGGGGAGATTCCCTGGTCCTCCATGTAGATTGTGGGGTTACAAGTGCACTATGACCCTAGTAATAAGATTATCTATCTCTCCTAGCTAACATTCACCCTGTGACAAATGGCTACTAATTCATAATGTCTCTGCCACATCAGAGAATTATGTCAGTCTAACCTTTGATTGTGTGTGCAGTTAGAGTTGCCACCATAGGAAAAGTGTTTACATGGCCATTGAAACAAGCCACAACTTAACTGTGTGTGTACACACACACACACATCATAGGTGCACTCTGGTGTAGCATTTCTACAGAGTCCAGGGAGACTGAGTGTGCATGGCTACACATTTCACCACACTAGAACAGTCCGGTAAGTCCAAAATAAGTTAGATCTAATACATTCATCACATGGTTCATTATTTCAATGACAAGGCCCAGTGGGAAGAAGGTAAAAGGGTCTTCTTAGAGAAAATTTAATCTCCTCCACAGATCGTCTAAAGCAACAATCATGACATTTTAATCACGCCCTAAAGGTGCCCCCAATTGAACCAAACCCACACATTCAAATGTCTCACTTACACAAATACAAATACATGTTCTTGTGTCAGCTACTTTATGGCACGGTGAATAAATTAATTCCCAGCAACAGATACTTTTTAAAAGTTGTGTGAGTGGTGCTGATATTCAAAATATTAGTGAGCTAGGAGGAAATCTGGGAATGTGGGGGCACTATCTAAAGCAAAATGAGAGTATTTTTAATGTATACACTGGCTCAAGGCTATTACTAATTACGAATTCTGTATGGTTTGTTGTCAAAGTGGGTTTATGTTTGGTTTTGTTAAAATACCTAATACTGTATTTAAAGACATGGTAGGAGATACAGTCCCACCATGACTTACGTTTTTCCTCATTATTGAACTTGCATACATATTACTGTGTTGAGCTATCATGCCGTGACAATGACTGCAGTTTCATAAGGACAGGTTACATTTCGACAAAACAATATTGGTTGTAACACACTTGCAGTAGCACAAAGGTGGACAGCTTAGAAGTGCTATGGTTTATTTCACAATCTAAACCCTAAAGCCATGTTCCAATCTTAAATTAACAATAACTGTATTCCTTCCCTGCACTAGCAAAAGCAGTTGTAATGTTAATAACAAGCATTCAGCTGATTATAAGCAATCATGTGTGGTAATGCGGGCCTTACCAACAGCCTCCTTTAGAGCCAGTGAGCTGAGGACCAACAGATACAGCAAGCGCTCCATCTTTTGGATCCACACGGACTACAAAGGGATCACAAATATTTCAGGAGCAGATGGGATCTCTGAAAAAGAAGAGGCATCCAATCTGGGCTTGTGCAGAAAAAGAACAAGATAACATTAATGAAATAATCTTAATGCTCTGGAGTAGTAGTTATGAAATGTAATCAAAATTGACTTCCCCTTCATCACTAAAATAACCTTGTCTTCTTCAGCAAGAAAAGAACACAATAATTATAACAACAACTAAGGTGATGATACACACAGCTCACGAGACAAGATGGTATTCTAACACTATTTTTAAGAAATCTTGATGAAATACAATATATGACTGGGAAAACAGTATTTTTTTGACTGAAAGTCACAAAATGAAAAACACTGCAGGTACATTTTGAGATGTTCTAACTAATCATATTTAATAAATGTCACTTCAGTTCTTTCTGCATATGAACTACAGTAGGCCAAATAAGTATTTGATACACTGCCGATTTTCCAAGTTTTCCCACTTATAGAGAATGGACAGATCTGTAATTTTCATTGTAGGAACACCTCAACTGTGAGAAACAGAATCTACAAAAAATTCCAGAAAATCACATTAAGAGTTTTAAATTTATTTCCATTTTATTGCATGAAAAAAGTACTTGATCACCTACAAACCAGCAAGAATTCTGGTTCTCACAGACCTGTTAGTTTGTTTTTAAGAAGCCCCTCCTATCCTCCACTCATTGCCTGTATTAATTGCACCTGTTTGAACTCGTTACCTGTATAAAAGACACCTGTCCACACACTTAATCTATCAGACTCCAACTTCTCCAATATGGGCAAAACCAAAGAGCTGTCTAAGGACACTAGGGACAAAAATGTAGACCTGCACAAGGCTGGGATGGGCTACAGGACAATAGGCAAACAGCTTGGTGAGAAGACAACAACTGTTGGCGCAATTATTAGAAAATGGAAGAAATTCAAGATGACTGTCAATCTCCCTTGGACTGGGGCTCCATGGAAGATCTCGCCTCGTGGAGTATCAATGATCCTGAGAAAGGTGAGGGATCAGCCTAGAACTACATGGGAGGACCTGGTCAATGACCTGAAGAGAGCTGGGACCACAGTCTCAACGGTTACCGTTAGTAACACACTACACCATCATGGCTTAAAATCCTGCAGCGCACGCAAAGTCCCTCTTCTCAAGCCAGCACATGTCCAGGCCCGTCTGAAGTTTGCCAAAGACCATCTGGATGTTCCAGAGGAGGAATGGGAGAAGGTCATGTGGTCAGATGAGACCGAAATAGAACTTTTTGGTATAAACTCCACTCGCCGTGTTTGGAGGAAGAAGAAGGATGAGTACAATCCCAAGAACACCATCCCAACCATGAAGCATGGGGACGGAAACATCATGCTTTGGGGATGCTTTTCTGCAAAGGGGACATACACAACTGCACCGTATTGAGGAGAGGATGAATTGGGCCATGTATTGCGAGATTTTGGGCAACAACCTCCTTCCCTCAGTAAGAGCATTGAAGATGGGTCGTGGCTGGGTCTTCCAGCATGACAATGACCCCAAACACACAGCCGGGGCAACTAAGGAGTGGCTCCGTAAGAAGCATTTCAAGGTCCTGGAGTGGCCTAGCCAGTCTCCAGACCTAAACCCAATAGAAAATCTATGGAGGGAGCTGAAACTCCATGTTG
The DNA here is from genome assembly GCF_001952655.1 of Monopterus albus. Lineage (NCBI taxonomy): Eukaryota > Metazoa > Chordata > Actinopteri > Synbranchiformes > Synbranchidae > Monopterus > Monopterus albus. The sequence continues at coordinate 413,591 of NW_018128076.1, forward strand.
CCCAGCGACAGCTCAAAACCCTGAAAGATCTGGAGAAGACCTGTATGGAGGAGTGGGCCAAAATCCCTGATGATACAATATCTATGCCGACACGCTGGTGGCAGAATTGGTGCTAAGGTAGATTAGGATACGTTAGCAGCAGGGCTAACTAAAACACAACAAAAACTAATGGGCTGGAAATGTGAATGAAGACGCTCACGGTGACTCGTCATGACATGGCGACTCCTACACCACTCTCCGTTGCAACCCCTCACCCCTGACCAACACAGCCCCATGTGTTTAAAACACAGCAGCGAGTTGTATTTTTGCTGGACTACTGATATCGCAAGACAGCTTTTACCTTATCGTCACATATAAATATCATGCGATCTCATCACACCCCTAATAACAAATAAATATGACAAATGTAAGTTTCAGTAAGTTCTTCTTACTGCAAGGTAGTTCAAAACATATAATACTGCAGTATCCACCGAATCAAATCAAAGCAAATTTTATTTGTATAGCACCGAATCACAACAAAAGTAATCTCAGGGCACTTTACAAAGTAAGGTCTAGACCTTATTATTATTACAGAGGGAAAACCCAACAAATCCCCCTTAAGCAAGCACTTGGCAACAGTGGGGAGGAAAAAACTCCCTTTAACAGAAGGAACCTCCAACAGGCCCCGGCTCTTGGTGGTCGGCCTTCTGCCTCGACCGGTTGGGGTGAGTGGATAAAGGAGAGAGAAAAGAAGAAAAGCAATAAGACACAACAAACAACATCAAACAATCAAACACTGGTCAGGTTGATGTGGCCGGTGACTGCTCATCAGAAACGTAGAGCGCCACAGCCAGGGCAACCTGCAGAAAGGTACAGGGAGAAAGAAAGAGGACACACTACGAGAGAGAGGAGACACAAAGTTAGTGATGTGTAATGGTGGCATATATATGAATCTAGCCACAGGGGTTCAAATCAAATCAAATCAAAGAAACTTTAATTATCCCCGAAGGGCAATTCAATCAGGGATTGTAAGCTGTACCGGAAAAAATTTCTTGTGTGTGTAACATGCTTGGCCAAATAAAGTGATTGTCATTCTAAAAGAGTGGAGTTTCTATCTAGTTTAATCTAGCCACAAGGGTTGCAAGCCAGTGACTTCTGTGCCAGCCCCAAGCCCGGATAAATAGAGAGGGTTGCATCAGGAAGGTCATCCGGCGTAAAAACATTCCAAATTTAAACATGCGAATCATCAGTGTGAATTCTATAACGGATTGGTCGAGGCCTGGGTTAACAACGACAGTGCTGTTGACCTACAGGGTGCTGGCAGAAATTGGACTACTGTTGGTCGAAGGAGGAGAGGAGACAGAAGGGTTCATAGACAGAGAAGAGGAAAGGCAGGAGTATAGGTCTGAGAATAGGGACTCAACATTGGCACAATGAAAGGTAGAGAGCTGGCGAACACGATGGAAAGAAGGAAGGTAGATATACTGTGTGTGCATGAGAGTAGTAAAGTGCATAGTATTGGAGGGGGGTACAAACTATTTTATTATGGTGTGGATAGGAAGAGAAATGGGGTAGGAGTGATCCTGAAGGAGGAGTTCGTGAGGAATGTTTTAGAGGTGTAAAGAGTGTCAGACAGGGTGATCAGTTTGACGTTGGAAACTGAAGGGGTAATGTTGAATGTAGTCAGTGGTTATGCTCCACAAGTAGGGTGTGAGTTAGAAGAGATAGAGAGATTCTGGAGTGAGTTAGATGAGGTGATGGAGAGTATTCCCAGAGGGGAGAGAGTGGTGATTGGGGCAGATTTCAATGGGCACGTTGGTGAGGGGAACAAAGGTGATGAGGAGGTGATGGGCAGGTTTGGTGTTAAGGGAAGGAACCTAGAAGGACAGATGGTGGTGGACTTTGCTAAGAGGATGGAAATGGCTGTAGTTAACACCTATTTCCAGAAGAGGGAGGAACATAGAGTTACATATAACAGTGGAGGTAAGAGTACGCAGGTAGACTACATTCTATTTAGACGAGGCAACCTGAGAGACATTAGTGAATGCAAAGTGGTGGTAGCAGAGGATTGGCTGTGGCGACCCCTAACAGGAACAGCTGAAAGAAGAAGAAGGAGTTTCTATCTAGTTTGTTCAACAGGATTTTAGAGAGTGAAGAAGATGCCTGAGAAATGGAGAAGTATACTAGTGCTGATCTTTAAGAACAAGGGTGATGTGCAGAGTTGTAGCAACTACAGAGGCATAAAGTTTATGAGCCACACAATGAAGCTATGGGAAAGAGAAGTGGAAGTTAGGCTAAGAAAGGAATGGGATGTGAGCAGCAGTATGGCATCATGCCCAGAAAGAGCACTACTGATGCCATTTTTGCTCTGAGAATGTTAATGGAGAAGTATAGAGATGGCCGGAAGGAGCTGCATTGCGTCTTTGTGGATTTAGGGAAAGCGTACGACAGAGTGCCGAGAGAGGAGCTATGGTACTATATGAGGATATCAGGAGTGGCAGAGAAGTATGTCAGAGTAGTTCAAGATATGTATGAGAGGAGTACGACAGTAGTGACGTGCTGTAGGGCAAACAGAGGAGTTCCAGTATTTCGAAGTTATACTATTCATTCTGAATTTAATGAATATACAGTAACATTATATTTGATGCTGCAGACAGCCCAAATTATGTTTGTTTCATACATGTTCAATACAGGGTGGTGTGACATTTCACATTGCTCTCAGCAATTTCATTATTGCTGAGATGTACTTTTATAATGAAATAAATAGATTTCATAGGCTACATTTTAAATTCAGGGTTTGTTGTGTTCATTATTGGTAGTGAGGTCAAAGGTGAGATCAAAAGTTCTAGGAAAAGCTAGTAAGTGTATGTTGAATTGAAGTTTTTGTTAAACTGCTATTCCAGATATCAAGAATTTACTTCATAATTAACTTTTATAATGTCTCATTAAAGAGTTTTGCTAATATCCATGAATAAATGACAAACTGTAAAACAGAACCTTTATCACAGACTTGGATAATTCCACATAGGCAGTTTTTGTCATGATTCGGTTCCACTGCTTCCTGTCTGGCTTTTATTTTGACACTATTTCCTGTTTTGTTTCACCTTAGTTCTGGTCTTTTCTTTACGTTCATCACTCACATTAGTTGCACCTGTTTTCATCTCTATTTAGGCAGCGTCCTCCCATGAGGACGCTGCCAGATTGTTCTAGACCCCAGCTCTGACTTTCCAGCAATATATTCGGTTTTTGGTATTTTGTGTTTCTGACCCGGACTGTTAATTGGATTACCCTGTATTGCCTTGCCCTCTTATCTCGGACTGCTCATGTGTATCGGCTTATCGGACTTTCCCCTCGGACTACGCACTTTGGATTCCCCTGGATGTACGTGTTTGCTGGCTCTGACCTGGGACCGATACCGACCGTGAGTTTTTGTGTTTGCACCGTGTCTTGTATGGTTTTGTTGTTTAGTTTTCGTTCTCATAATAAAGAGACGGTTTTTTGTTTAACACTTCCTCGTCTGGCCATTTAATGAGTTCACAAAACACTTTTCGGCCGCACTACGCGCGCCGTTTCTGACAGTTTTATGTGGATGAATCGGAGACTGAGTCGTTTTTCTATCAACACACCCTTGATGGGCCCTTCTTTTTCTTTCTATGTCAATGCAACAAATGTACTGTTATCCCTTCTCTGCCCACAGCCAAACCTCCTGGTCCATCCATCTAACCTCACTGTATTCTCTTTCATTCACCCACTATAAATGATTGCAGTTCTCCAGGCACCACCAGTCTTGAAAGACTTCAATGAGTCAAATACACATACACACATCACTGCCAAGATGCACTCTCAGACAAACTGTTGAGAGTGAAGGGAAGGGTGCAGCACTGCAAGAATAAACCAGAAAAAGAATGACAGAGAAACAGAAGAATCAAGAATACATATAGAAAATATTATATAAAATTCATAGGAATGGGAGAACAACAACAGGAGTGACAGACAACAAAAAGAGTGGAGATAAAATAAAATAGAAAGTGAGATACAGATTGGCCATGAAATCGATTTAGAGTGTAATGGAGCAGGAAGAAGACAGCAGTGTATCATATAACTCCAAATTACCGTTCGCCGTCTATGCATCACACAGAACATCCAGCTCAGTGCTTATCACTTATCAGGAAGCACATTAGACATTTTGCTGAAGTAAAAATGTGTCTCAGCTGCTCAGAGAAATGCTGACACACCTGTGCTAACATCACTGCATGTCGACTACCAACTTGTTTAATGTCAGTTGTACAATCTTGTCATTAAATTGAGCTGGCAATGATGTTGAAAAGTCATATGTACAACAAAAATCACATCTATTTTAAATCACAGTATGTATCTACTGAGCTAAATTTGACACACTATAGCCATTATGCTTTGTGTGGTAGGTTGACTCTGAGCGGCCAGGAATGTAGGAGACCGACTCGAAAAACACATCACATTTTCTCAAATCAGTAATTTATTTTAAACAAGTGCCAGCAAAGTACACATGCCAAACAAAATCACTAAACAAACTAAATGGTTTAACTTCACATAACTGAAGAAAACTCAACTCAAAATAACTCAACGCAACTTACAGGCACGTGCACACCCCTACACTTAGACTGCCACACACTCCCAGCTGCTCCACCTCAGCTGATTAAGTAGCTCCTGGTATCAATCAACCCTATGACATCCTTGATGACATCAGAGAGCATACAAAATGAGGAAGTGATTAACCTAGTAAATACAATCAAACATTTAACACACAGGTTAAGATATTAAGAAACATACATGACTTAACCTAGGGACAAGTGGAGTGTTCTCACCCACTTTGTCACACTTTGGGTTGCACAATGACATGAATGGCTTTTGACTGACAGAAGGTGTGCAACATGTCCTCATATAAAAACAGGTTATGTAGCATTGAAAATGACCCTTATGGCCATTTGAAAAAAGGTTCATGTGACTTGGTCTGTGACACAGCAGTCATTCATACAACCACAAGAGGTTACTTCTCAATAAAATGTGAACATGGTTCATCTTCAATATTTGAGCAAACAACCAATATGCAATACTTGCAGCTCTATGGATGACAATTGTGACAGCTGTCACTTAGTCAGTCCACTGCGTTGGTCCACACTGGAATATCGCAATGAATATTGGATTGTTTATCATGAAATTTTGTGCGGCCTACTGACTTTGGTGATCTAGCACCATCAACAGGTTGATTTGTTGGATTATTGAAATGTCTCAAGAACTGATGAATGGATTGCATTTAAACACTGTATCCTAATGAATTTGCTGATCCCTCACTCTTCCACAGCAGCTCAAAAATTTCCTTTCTCCATCCATCTAACCTCACTGTATTCTCTTTCATTCACCCACTATAAAGGATTGCAGTTCTTCAGGTACCACCAGTCTTGAAAGACTTCAGTGAGTCAAATACACATACATCACTGTCAAGATGCACTCTCAGACAAACTGCTGAGAGTGAAGGGAAGGGTGCAGCACTGCAAGAATAAACCAGAAAAAGAATGAGAAAAACAGAAGAATCAAGAATACATGTAGAAAATATGATATAAAATTCATGGGAAAGTTTCCCTTCTCCAGACAATATGGAGTCATTTCATCCAGTCTTCATCAGGTTACCATGTCACACAAAACATGCTCAGGTGTGAGCGCATCTGGATCCAAACTGGATAGACTACTGAGTTATTGCCTATTCCATCCATTCATCCATTTTCCTCCGCTTATCTGGAACCAGATCGCAGAGGCAGCAGTCTAAGCAAAGATGCCCAGACTTCCCTCTCTCCAGACACTTCCTCCAGCTCCTCCGGGGGAATGCCGCGGCGTTCCCAGGCCAGCCGAGAGACATAGTCCCTCCAGCGTGTCCTGGGTCTTCCCCGGGGCCTCCTCCCGGTGGGACATGCCCGGAACACCTTCCTAGGAAGGCGCCCAGGAGGCATCTGAAACACATGCCCGAGCCACCTCAGCTGGCTCCTCTCGATGTGGAGGAGCAGCGGTTCTACTCTGAGCTCCTCCTGGGTGACTGAGCTCCTCACCCTATCTCTAAGGGTGCGCCCGGCCACCCTGTGGAGGAAGCTTATTTCAGCC
>NW_018128076.1:421816-424681 GCF_001952655.1 Monopterus albus
CACCGGAGACCTTACGGCCACAGCTCCGAACGGCCGCATCGGCAATGGAGGTGGAGAATATAGTCCACTCGGACTCAATACCTCCAGCCTCCCCCAAGATCTGGTCAAAGCTCTGCCGGAGGTGGGAGTTGAAGATCTCTCTGACAGGGGATTCTGCTAAACATTCCCAACAGACCCTCACAATACGTTTGGGTCTGCCGAGCCTGTCCAGCTTCCTCCCCCGTCATTGGATCCAGCTCACCACCAGGTGGTGATCAGTTGTCAGCTCCACCCCTCTCTTCACCCGAGTGTCCAAGACATACGGCCGGAGGTCAGATGAAACAACCACAAAGTCGATCATCAACCTCTGGCCTAGGGTGTCCTGGTGCCACGTGCACTGATGGACACCCTTATGCTTGAACATGGTGTTTGTTATGGACAAACTGTGACTAGCACAGAAGTTCAATAAGAGAACACCACTTGGGTTCAGATCGGGGGGGCCGTTCCTCCCAATCACGCCCTTCTAGGTGTCACTGTCGCTGCCCACGTGAGCGTTGAAGTCCCCCAGTAGAACAAGTCCCCCAGTCGGGGCATTTTCCAGTCCCTTCCCAGGGACTCCAAGAAGGCCGGGTACTCTGCATTGCCATTCGGCCCATAAACACAAACGGCAGTGAGAGACCTATCCCCGACCTGAAGGCGCAGGGAAACGACCCTCTCTTTCACCGTTGCCTATTGAGTCTTTTTATTTTAAAGAGCTGATGGCCTTAAAATGAAGGGATTAGGTCCAAGCCTATAATGTATATTAATACAGTATGTCCTTGTACAGCAGCCCTCCGATGTACTGGCCTCAGTCCAACTGCAGTAATTGTGGTTATCTGCCAAATATCAAGTCTGATTCAATAGTTATTTACCTGCAGTAAATGCTAATTAAATGTTTATCTGACACAATGAAATAACATGATTTAGCTCCGCTCCTGGGTTTGAGAGCCCAGTGTCACCTCACCTGTCCCAGCTTTACCTCAGTACACCATCACTGTTCATTGTTTTCTCCCGTTCCACATTTTCTCCCAGTTTACAGCCCATAAAGACCTCCTCCTTTCCCTCAGTCACTGGCTGGTCCATTGACAAATTTGATGTTGTTAGCAAGATTCATGACACTGACAGCATTCACAAAGCTCACTCCGTTCTCTACACTCACCATGCCTTGCTAATTTTGGATGATCTTCAGCATGAATCCCTAGCGACACTGCCTTACTTCAGCTCCTGCCAACTTACCCGTGAGTTACCTGAAACATCAGCGACGCGGTTTGAATGCTGTCCAGCATTACCGGCCATCTGTACCCAATCTGCCAGCAATGCTGCCTTACATCAGCTCCTGTCAACTTACCCGTGAGTTCCTGAAACACTAGCCATGCTGGCGTTTCCTGTCCTGCATTACCTGCTTTGTGTTCCTTTTCGGCCAGCAAAACTGTAATCCACCTTTCTCCATAAACTTACCTGTGAGTTCCTAAGCCTCCAGCTACACTGGCCATGTCTCTTGTTCCAGTCTATCTTGCTGTGTGTTCCTGTTCAGCCAGCAATGCTGTCAACTCCCTTTGAGTTTCCTAAATGCCCAGCCACTCTGGCGTTCTCTCCTGTTCAGCTACCCTGTGGGTGTGTCCCTGAACTGCCAGAGTCATGGTTGACTCTCCATCTACTCACCTCTATGCTGTCAGCTCCTGCCAACTTTAATTCACCTGGTCCCTGGCTTCAATGATTCCCCTCTTACCGGCACTACTCACCTGTGCACCCCCTTGCCACAGCCTGGTTCTGGTCCTGCCTCCAATCCCTGGTGCAGCCTCAGCTCCACTTTGCCCGCCTCGCTTCAGCTCCACTCTGCCTGCCTCTGCCATCTTCAACCTTCGGGAGGTCCTGCCCACCTGACTCACCTGAGCACTCCCGGCACCACTGCTACACTTTTGTTCTTGTAGTGGTTGAAACAAACAAGCTACAGTTAATATGTAAAAGAATACAGTAAGTGTGTAGATCACATAGCGTTATTATATGCATTAGTCAATAATTAATCTCTGCAAGCCCACTGTACTCTGTCAGCTCACTGTGTAAATTGTTTGTGTATGCTCAAGCAAGAACATTTTGGGTTCATGGCCTGCTGGGTCATCCTGATCTGGAGATGTTAACAAGGTTTGGGGGTTGACATGAAAAGCAAGGGCTGACAGAAGGGGGGGTTGGACACTGTCAGAAGGATACAATAAAAAACTAGTGAATCAGAGAGAGGAGAGAGAAGACAGATTGAACAGGAGCCGAGGGAAGAGGGAAAACAGGAGAGGGCTGACTGAATGGGTGACAGACTGACTGGACAGTATGACCAAAAATGACTGACTGACTCTTTGACAATCCTCTTATTTAATACTTTTATTTGTTTCTCTGCAGAGATGGTGATTCTGTTCCCTACCTTTCAGACTGTTGAATTGCCGCTCAGAATTATTGTGATAATAAATGATCATTGGCATTTCAGTGATTCATCCGTGATTCAATTTAGCTCACATCAGACATTGGCCACCACAGAATTTCTTTGGCGTCACTCCAACAGGTAGGAGCCAAAGGTGGGAGAAAGAAAAGAGGGGAAAAAGTAAGTTGAATAGACTAAGATCAAGTCCCGTGATGTCGCCCGGCATGGCGCAGCCGGGGCCCCACCCTGGAGCCAGGCCCGGGGTTGGGGCTCGAACGCGAGCGCCTGGTGGCCGGGCCTCCCCCCACGAGGCCTGGCCGGGCTTAGCCCGAACGAGTGATGTGGGGACGTCCTCCTGTGGGCTCACCACCTGCAGGAGGATCCGTAAGGGGCCAGTGCATAGTGGATTGGGCAGCAGTCGAAGGGAGGGGCCCCGG
>NW_018128076.1:427709-429141 GCF_001952655.1 Monopterus albus
CAGGCATGTCCCACCGGGAGGAGGCCCCGAGGAGGACCCAGGACACGCTGGAGGGACTATGTCTCTCGGCTGGCCTGTGAACACCTCGGCTTTCCCCCGGAGGAGCTGGAGGAAGTGTCTGGAGAGTGGGAGGTCTGGGCATCTTTGCTTAGACTGCTGCCCCCGCGACCCGGCCCCGGATAAGCGGAAGAAAATGGATGGATGGATGGATGGGAAAAAGTAAAGAAAAGCACCTTAAATTGGTACGACATGCTGTGACTGTTTCCTGGCACAGAATAGGTTTCACAGTGCACTGGAAAAAGGTGAGCTTTGCCTTTTATAAATATTGAAATGCCGCCGGCTGGGGACGTTTCTGTGTGCCGGTAGGACCAAGTGACAATGTTTTATTTTATTTCAAATTTGATCTCCTATTTTGGCTGTCCTCCAAGAATTTGTGTAGAGGGAAACCAGATAACTTTAGTTTCATTCTGAAAGGCAGGGTATAGAACACCACTATCAATAACACTAATACTATTACTCACACCGTTGTAAATAACTTGTTTTACATGTTTTTACATGACAAATTGGTGTGTCTGTTACATGTCTGTTGTATAAAAAACACAGCCACATGGGTTCTAAAATTGTATGAGTTGTCAGACAAAGGATTGAGAAGCACAAAATTATGAGCTTTAAGTATGTCTGCATTTGATTAAATTTATGACAAGGCTGTAATAGCAAGGTCTGTTCTACACGTGGGTTCTACAGGTTAGGATTTGGCTGGCTCATATAACTCAGCTAGGATTAGAAGTTAAAGAGTTGTTAATGTAGGATTGAATACTCATAAATATCGTAGCAAGCTGACAAATTTGGAGTGCAAGTGTTCCTGTAGAGTAGACAGGCCTGTGTGTACCTGCAGTTTGGGATTTGGCTGTGATTAAAGCCATTAAGGGTACTCCATTAATTAGCAACTAGCAAATTGTAATGTAACTGTGGGGTGTATGAAACTGGGCGTTGGTCGAACCTGATCAGTTTGAATCAGCCTGATCTTTCCTTAGGGAAACGGTTCATACGGTTTTTGTCAACATGGAAAAATCCCACTTGAAAGCGTTTTGTAGAATAAATAAATGATCATTGGCATTTTAGTGATTCATCTGTGAATTAATTTAGCTCACATCACACATCAGCCACCACATTCTCTGTACTCTTGGCAGTTAATAAAGGCTTTCTAAGTTTTCTGCCTAGTCCTAGTCTGCATTTTGGGTCCTAAACAGTATGCATCATAACAATAACAGCTGCAAGCGATCTCTGGATGTGTGTTCCTAAAATGTAATGCTGGTTGTTCAGCTGCAACTATCTAACAGTAATGAGATAATGATACTGTGTATATATGATAATGCTAACACCAGCCAATTAGAACAGTGAACAGCTTTAAAGCACTGATAGAGACTGTAGA
>NW_018128076.1:429222-435938 GCF_001952655.1 Monopterus albus
AAACCTTGTTTAAAAACAAAATACAATGGACAGAAACAGTAGAGCAATGTGCTAAATTTGTTTATAAACATTATAGAAATCTCAAAACATGATATAACTCATAAAAAATAGCCCTGATATCATAGATCTCAAAGATTTCCTCAGAGAGCAGCATAAATGACTTTCTACATTTTCATTCCAAAATCTTTCAGTTTCAATTCTACAGTTAACATTTGAATGATCACAGAAGAGCTGCCTCCCTAAAATTAGCTTTCTTTTACAAATGTTTACATAATTTTAATTTTGGCCCATCAGTTAACTATAAACACAACATGTAGCAATACAACATGTAATACAATTCCCAGTCAGGGAACCTCTAGCCACACACCAGTTACTTCTGTGCCGGTCCCAAGCCCAGATAAATAGAGAGGGTTGCATCAGGAAGGGTATCCAGCATAAAATTATGCCAAATTTTAAACCATGTGAATTGTCAGTGTGGAAACTGACTGTAAAATCATCTGGAAACAGATTATTTGTTGTGGCAACCCCCAACGGAGGAGTATATTTTCAAAAGGCCTTTTGAAGAAATATTAGATCAAAAAGTACAAAACAATGATAATATAAAGTGTGTTCCAATCAGCAAAATAGAAGAGTAACTATGTATGTAGATGACACAAAATTGTGTCACCCTTGTGCACACATTGATTTGGGTCCTCATGTGCATAAGTAAACAAAGGAGACCCACCGAAAAAAACTGCTCTGCAGCTCTACTCAGAGTTGAAGCCTCTACAGGGAACCATTGAAGCATGCTGTCAGTAAATCTGAACACTGAGCTGCCAAACTATACAAATATGAACTAAGCATAAGTAAAGAAAAATATACAAAAATGAAATGTAGTAAACCTATTACTGTATCTTTCATTTGTAAAGAGACTGAAAATTTAAGTGTCAGAGCAGGAGCAGAACTAGAAGATAGTTATTCCCAGACACTACAGAAAATATGGATGATGTTCTAGGAAAAAACAGAACAGAGCTGAATTTGGTGTGTTCATTTTCCAGCTATTTGACCATTGTGTAACCAACCACAAATATGCTTTATTCTATTAAAGTCTTAAGAGACTTTTTAAAAGCATCTGAAGTAGCTGCCATCTCTCTTCATCTCTGATTTCTGCTCTGAAACTGAGGTTGCTTAATAACAGTAATGGAACAAGTCAAAATGACTGCTCACATTCACAGTTAAACCGTGGGGGACACACTTTATCCATCTTTGACCACAATGCACCTCTGTCTCCCCTTCATGCTCCATGAAAGACTGATTGCCAAAGGCCATGGAGCTTTTAGGGCTGTGTGGGCAACTGCTGATGGGACACACACTCCCCCTTGGACCGCACAAATGCAGAATAAACAGCAAAGATAATGGATGGATGGAACTCTGTGCGTGTTGGGGGGGCTCCTGTAGTTTTTAGTTTTTGTTGTATTAACAAATTACTTATGATTTTTTTTATGTTTATAATCACTGAAGCTATAAGCTATTGACTTGACTTGACAAGAGAAAAGAAGTAACAAATTGAGACAAGAGTAAAGGATAATAAGAAAGAAAGAAGTAAAATAAAAAGTAGGAAACAGGAAAAAAGAAGACAAGAACCAGACTCAGCACTCCAAGCTTCCAGACCAATACTTTCCACTGGAGATGGGGACAACATCTTCCCCCTCACTAATCAAAATGCTACTTGTATTGTTTCAGGATGAATTTCCTTCTAAAGTCTCTCTGAACAGTGCATGCCGGATGGTGCATGCTGCCACCATCCAGATCAGAGAAGTGCTGAGTTTTTTAAACATTGATACACTTGCCGTCACTCACAGTAGAACTGTGTGATCAAAGCATGCGCTTACTGAGCAGCAGTGAGAGATGCAGCCACTGCTGTACAGACCTTTGCTGCAGGTTTTGTTTTAGGAAGAAACAGTGTTTCCATTGGTAACATTTCTCAGTGGTGCCCAGCCACACCAAAACCATTGCTGCCATGATAAGACATCAATCCAGTCGTCTAATCAAGCACCTCAGTGACGTGCCCGGGAAGCCTATAAACATCACTGCACATCACATTCACAGATATTTTTTAACAGGTATTTATTATTTAAAAAGATGCTAGCATAGCCTTTCATTCAAAAGTAAGGTAGTCACTACCACAGTCCTCTGCATTATCAGAAGGTTCCAGGTACCAGTAAAGGAAAAATGGTTTTAAATTTGGGTGACAATGTGTTTTACATGGTGTTTTTGTTATGCTACTGTAGTAGTTAGGACCTGATACGAACTAAATTAATTTAGACAAATCATCCCACTTTAAATAATCATTTAATATTACAATTATTCTGAACAGGGTAATAGTTAGGTAGGTAATCTGGTAGTTAGGGAACGAAGAACAGAATCACAATGCAATAGAATAGATAAAGTATTAAATAAGGAGATTGTCACAGAGTCAGTCAGTCATTATTTGCCACAAGGTACAGTCAGTCCAGAGTCCAGAGTCCCCCCGGCTGGGTCCAAATGCATTCTCACGACTGCCGCACCATCACTCCTTCTCTTCTCTAACCCACAGCTGTCCTAACTTTTATCTTCTCGCAGTTACACAGCCTTCTATGGCTTGAGCCAGAGTCACAGTCCCATGCCAGTTCTACACCCCTTCTTCCGAGCATTGTCTGAGATGTCCAGTACATGAACTTCTAGGTCGCGTTGACCTAGCGCACATTTCCTTTTTCTAAACATGAACAGAGCACACGAACTGTTCACATACGGCTGAAGCTATGTCCATTTCCCATTTAAGGAGGAATTTTCTCTGGATGTTTACCCATAAATTAAACAAAGAGGACACAAGCCAAGATATCCTTGCTTGAGCAAGAGAAGAGAAACAAATCAAGCTTACGTAAACACTTAGCTCACACTTGCATAACTACTACAAATATCTATATACTGTATGAACTGCACACTATTCTATTATATATTACCTCTGGACTGGTACCTTCTTTGTTTTTAACCACTACACTACAATTAAAGCACAACATCTGTGCCCTGGGTTTGATCCCTGGGTCAGCATCTTTAATTCAATGTGAGAGAGAGTATAGACTCTATAGAGAGTATAGAGAGGCCTTTGCTAAATGTGTGTTAAAGGAAAAGCTACAGCTGTAGTACAGTCTGTAGCTATGACATAAATGCTTACACCTGCAATAAGGATTTTGTCGTTCTGTTGCGGCAGAAACAAGTTGTGAGCACACCACTGACATACAGTAGTGTATTTTAACTTAATATGCATTTATGTAGTCTCATGTCAGTTCAGGGTAGTCAAGTCAAACAGTGGTAATGGCAGTTATCAGCTCACCCTGCAGATCATGTATGGTTGGAAGTGCCTGAGTGGCAATGGCCACATGGTGGCTGGTGCCTGGCCACACTTCACATAATGGTGCAGCCTGGTGTCTGATGTGGTTTTGGAGGGGTTGGTTATTATCATGTTCTGTGTTCTCTGCTGTTTTTTAAGTAAATGCTCACAGAAAAGATCAAGGTCTGATCCATTTCAGACCACAGTTGCCTGACTGTGAAATACTGTATACACAAGTGTAATTTTCAGATTGCTTTTAAAATTGATAAAGGTATGTTAACACAAACACTTCTACTATTAACTTACTGTATTTCCAGTTGAGATTAATTCCTAGTCATGCAGTCAATGTATGTATGCTCAGCATGCCCAGTATCTACCAGCATTTTGCTATCTTAGAGGGACTGAAAATACTGGTATGGGTATGTGGTAGACAAGCTGTCCTGCTCTCCTTTGTCTGGCAGTTTTGCTGGAAAACACTGAGTAGCCAGCAGATCTAAGCCCTGCAGTCCTTCCATCTCTCATACCATACAGATGGTCAGCAAGATACTAATGTTTAGTCATTCAAGCCACACTGACCTTTTTCATACACAGTGGTGAGTGCGCAGGAATACATGTGTTTATGCAGGTTTATAAAGCAGTTAAATTAGGTAACTGAGTTAAGTCTCTCTTGCAAGCACTGTTGTGTCAAGTCAAGTGGCCTGTTTGACAAAAGAAACACCTGACCTTTGAAGAAGATATCTAGAGGAGTTCATTTACTGTCACCCCACACTGGGCTTTCTGTCATATCAGTAAGAATCAAATCAAAATGTCAGAGAGGTCAGTGATTTGGAGCCTTTACTAGATCTGTATGTGTGCATGTTTTGAGGTTGGCCTTCAAAGGAGCATCCTCCCTGAACTTTCAGGAAAGTATCCTCTCTTCCTCTGCTGAATGCTGTTAAAACTATTTGTATCCTTTAGCTTAGACAATGGCACAACATTATTGCCTAGAGAAAGCAGAGAGACTGTCTTAGATTTTTTTCTTATCATCATCATCATCAACAACTTTATTTATATAGCACATTTATCCCAGCCATAGCTGCCCAAAGTGCTTAACACAGTGACACATCACAACCGTATTAAAATCAAAACACATAGAAACAACACAATAAAATACACCGGCAATAACATAATAAGAATAAACAAAACAAATTACCAACATCCCCTTACAACAACCCCCACATACAGCATTAAAACAAGGTACCCCAACATGACACCGCCTCATACCAGCTCAAACGCCCAAGAGTAAAAGTGGATTTCCAAATGCCTGACGATAAAAATAAGTTTTTAAATAGACTTTAAAAGTGTCCAGCGACGAGGCCTGCCTAATGGGGAGAGGCAATGCATTCCACAGTTTAGGTGTTATATGCTCTCTTTTTCTCCCATCAACCAGCAGTCGAGCAGCCGCATTCTGAATCTTCTGTAGGCGATCGAGAGACCTCTGATTAACCCCAAAATAAAGCGAGTTACAATAATCTAAGCGAGATGTTATAAATGCATGTATTGCTGTCTCAAAGTGTTTCCTTGGAAGAAATGGTTTTATTTTTGCCAGCCGTCGTAAAGCGAGTTACAGTAATCTAAGCGAGATGTTATAAATGCATGTATTGCTCTCTCAAAGTGTGTCCTTGGAAGAAGTGGTTTTATTTTTGCCAGCCGTCGTGGGTGGAAAAAACTAGCCATTACCACCGCACTTACTTGGCTTTCCAACTTAAGACCCGGAGTCAACTTTGACCCCTAGGCTAGTAACAATTGGCTGCACATACTGCATCAAACAGCCCAAGTCCATTAGGGGGAGCTCACTAACGTTGCTCGGGCTAAGCACTACCACCTCAGTCTTAGAATCATTTAATTTTAAAAGATTTAGAGACATCCAATTCTTCACCTCACCAAAACAAGACAATAGTGGTGTAACCGAGGCCAAGTCCAAACTCCTCAATGGCAGATACATTTGAACATAATCAGCGTAACATGTAACAGTGAAATGAAACTTTCTAAAAATACTGCCCAGAGGAAGAAGATAAGGAGAAGAGCAGCGGCCCTAACACAGAGCCCTGCGGTACCCCAGACGCTATCACTGAGGATGAGGATTCAATATCTGCGAGCCCAACAGACATCGTCCTGCCCGACAGATACAACCTAAACCGCTCCAGGGCACTGCCCCAGATACCCACTAATTGTTCCAGTCGCGATATCAAAATATCATGGTCAACCATATCAAAGGCAGCTGTCAAATCCAATAAAACAAGAACCACAAAATTGCCAGCATCAGTTGCCATATAAATATCATTAAAAACCCTCAACAGGGCTGATTGTGTGCTATGCCGGGTTTTAAAACCCAATTGAAAGACTTCCAGCAAGTTCTGCTCATCTAAAAAGGATTTCAAGTGTGTATACACCACCTTTTCTAAAATTTTCGAAATAAAAGACAGCTTAGAAATAGGTCTAAAATTGTTCAAAACAGTTTGATCAAGGCCTGGCTTCTTAATCAGAGGTTGAACAACAGCATGCTTGCAGTGTCCGGGAACCACACCAGAAGATAAACTGCTATTTACAATGGCTAGCACCACCTCTCCTATGCATGGGAAAACTTCTTTAAACAAGGACGGAGGAATAGCATCATGAGGAGAGCCAGATGGCGTTCAACATCAGAGGTTGAACAACAGCATGCTTGCAGTGTCTGGGAACCACATCAGAAGATAAACTGCTGTTTACAATGGCCAGCACCACCTCGCCTATGCATGGGAAAACTTTTTTAAACAAGGATGGACGAATAGCATCATGAGGAGAGCCAGATGGCTTAACCTGGCCAACTATCTCCTCTAAAAATGAGAGAGTCACAGGTTCAAACACATCAAACGTGGCCAGAGTAGGACCACATTCCAAAAGATTGTGAACAGGAGTTGAAACAGAAGCCTTAATTGAAGTAACTTTGTCATTGAAAAAATGTAAAAAGTTTTCACATAATTCAGGAGATGCATCCAACCAGTTAGATTGTGGGGGATCCAAAACAGCCCCAATTGTCTCAAATAAAACACGCTGATTCTGTCTATTTGCTACAATGACATTTGACAAATACTCCCTTCTGGCCCCTTCCACAATCCTCTGATAATTTCGCCACGAGTCCTTTAAAATTTGAAGTGACACCTGGAGTCAATCCTTCTTTCACTTCCGCTCTGCTCTGCAGCAAATTTGGCTGCCCGGGTTTCAATGCCAAACCAGGGCTCTGGCTTTGCCTTCATCCGTGTCATTTTCAGTGGAGCCACCACGTCCATTATAGAGCAGCATGATAACTGAAACCAAGAGCTAACACCCTCTGCATCCCCATTGGCTG
>NW_018128076.1:437531-451229 GCF_001952655.1 Monopterus albus
CATTCAATGTCCTGGTTGAAAGCAGTAGAAAACAGGCCAGCAGTAGAAGAATTAAATATTCATCGGCGCCGAATAGGCAGCCTCACTGGACCCCCTACCCTGAAGATACCAGCTTGAAATACCAGGGGCATATGATCAGAGAAGGTATTCATACATATTTCTACATTTGACACAGGCACACCATAAGACAGAATGAGATCCTGCGTGTGTCCATGTTCATGTGTCGGTCCAGACACATGTTGCACCAAGTCAAAAGCAGCAACCGTAGTTAAAAATTCTCTCACTAGAGGTTTCTCCAGACAACACACATGAATATTGAAATCACCCAATAAAAGAACATGATCATAATAAGGCATGACCCCAGCCAGAAAATTTGTGAAGTCCTCAATAAATTCCTTATTTATATTTAGGTGGCCTATAAATAATTGCACACAATACCGGGTTAAAATGACCTACCTCAACTAAAGTCACCTCAAAACTGGACGAAGACGGTAGTGATAATGTATGCTGCCTCCTTATAAACTTGTCCTTAAAAACCACCGCCCTTCCACCTCCCCAGCCAGACGACCTCGATGAACAAAAATAAGAGCACCCCACTGGCAGGAGTTCAGTAAAAGCACAAAAATCTCCAGCGTCGATCCATGTCTCTGTTAAAAATTAAAAATCCAAATTCCGGGAACTAAAAAAAGTCCCTCACAATAAAAGTCTTTTTCTTCAGCAACCAAGCATTCACCAGGCCCATCCTCACCAGGTCCACGGCCTGTACTACTACCGGCCGCGGAACGAAGCGAAGTGTCTTCAAAGCATCATTATCCACCTCACGCCGCCGAAGCCGAGAAAAACACGGCCTAGCATGCCAAGACCCTTCTTCACCCCCCACGACTGGCACAAGGCAAGCATGCATAGGATCCAGCAAAGGTCTGGGCACCACAAATAAGGGATAACATCCACAGCCCATCCAAGAAGAAGGAAAGAACCAAGCATTCACCAGGCCCATCCTCACCAGGTCCACGGCCTGTACTACTACCGGCCGCGGAACGAAGCGAAGTGTCTTCACGATGACGGGGACGTCTTCGCCAGAGGGCTACTGCCGAGACCCGGAAGAGATGAGCCGGAATCCCCAACAGAACCGGCGGAACAGTCTTGCGCCCATCACCATTCCATATACAGACATCACTGACTTTAAATTGAATATCCAAAAGAGTTTGGCGATCATAAACCAGTAGAGACTCAGTTTGTCGGGTACCAACAGCTAAAAGTAAGACAAATAACCACCAACATACGAGCAGCAGACGAGCAGCCATGCACACCGGCGCCATCTTGCTATTTCAAGATTTCCAACTCTTGTCTTGTCTTCCACTCTTAGTCTTGAGTGTAGAAAACATTCTGTTTCAAAAGCAGTTTTAAAAGTTTCAGCTGACTGCTAGACTGCTTGCAGAACAGAACCGATGTCACAATTACAGTTTAAAACCTCACCCTGGACCAAAGCCCAGAAGACTTTTTTACTGTTTCCTTGTAGTGTCCTTGTATCGTCCTGGAGAATCTGGCTGAGTGACATTAATCTTTTATGATTTTATGTGCAAGGAGAAGGTTGCAGCTACACTCTGTTTTGTGCCACTTTTCAAAATTAATATCCTATTTTGTGAATAAGATTAATCATGTCAGAGCTAAAATTACTTCTTCTATTTAGAGTCAGACCCACCAAGTCATTTTAGATGTTCTTTCATGTTTTTATAGGAGGCTGTTTCTAAAAGGACCTGACTGCAAACTCTCAGCCTAGTTTTGTGCAGTTAAATGGCACTGTCATCTTTCTTTAGGTCCTAACTACTATTATATTATTTATGGGTGCTGAGTGAAGAGAATGCTGTATATCAGTACAGTACTGCCTGACCTTCTTCTGGCCTTTAGCACTATGGACCATTCCTTTCTGATCAATACATTTCCAACTGTGGAGTGGCATTTGTTGCCCTGGAATGCTTCTATTATTTGTCAACTAACAGGATTTTTGATGTCAATTGGGGAATTTCTTCAATGTGAATGACCCTGAAAGATTATTTCAAAGATCAACTCTTCAACTAGTGTGGTTTTCACTTACCTCTAAGGCACATTATAAAAAAACTGGATGTCTCAAAAGGTTCAGTATTCTTCTGTCAAGCTAGTGTCATTCAAATACGCTGGAAGGCAAAGTGTTTGTGTAGTGGTTGAAAATAAACAAGGTTCCAGAGGTAATATGTAATAAAACAGTATGTAGTTCATATTTAGATATTAGATGTAGTAGTTGTGTAAGGATGTAAGGCTGAGCTAAGTGTGTACAGAAGCTTGATCTGTTTCTGGCGCAGGCAAGAATATCTTGGGCTGGGTCCCCCTTGTTTAATCTATGGGTCAACATCCCGAGTGACTTCCTCCTTAGATGGGGAATGGATAGCTGCAGCCTTATGTGCTCTGTTCAGGTTTAGAAAAAGAAAATGTGCGCTAGGTCAAAGGCGACATGGAAGTTCACGTACTGGACATTTTTAGACAATGCTCAGAAGAAGGTGTGTGTGGGTAGCTGGCATGGGACCGCGTCTTCATGGCTCAGGCCATGAAGGGCTGTGTAAGGGCGAGCCAATAAAAAGCTGGGTTAGAGAGGAAGAAAGGATGACAATGTTACTGTGACAGGGAGAGTATACTTTGTGGGGGGACCCTGACCCAGCCGGCTGGGGGGGATGCTGAATTAAGACTGACGGTACCTCGTGACAACAACTGACTGACTGGACCTTGTAACCAAGACTGACTGACGCTTTTGACCATCTTCTTATTTAATGCTTTATCTATCACATTGCAGGAGGAGAGACTCTGTTCTCTGTTTCCCTAACTACAAGATTATGTGTTTAAATACTACTCTATTCAGAATAATTGTAATATTAAATGATCCTTTAAATTGGGATGGTTTGTCTGAATTAATTTAGCCGGCATCGCACTCTAGCCACGACATTTGTTATTGTCATACAGAGGGATGGAGACGCAATGAGTTGTGTACCCATTAAGCACACCAAAACCTGTTTTGGAATATTTTACACCCGATTTATAAGGACAATCTATAGGTAAAATAAAAGGTTAATCTCTTATTTACAAATATGTTAATTGATTAATATGTTAAAATGAAGTTATTTTATAAGGGACGTATGGCATAGGCTTTCAATGTCTTTATGGCTTCTCAAGCAAAAAGATCCAGCACCTTCTCCATGCTTGTCAGAGTTGTTGGTTATTTTTCTTCTCTTCTTTTCTTGTTTAGGTTTTGTTGTTCTCTTTGTTTCATTTTTGTTTAGCCTTATAGAGCATGTTCTGCTATTAAGGATTCTCTATATTTGACAGCATGTCAGGTTTGCCCGGCTGCACCTGCCTTTCTCACTTCCCTCACTCTGTTTTTGCTCCCTTACCTTGATTACGTTATCCGACACACCTGCTTCATATCCCCTGATTACCACCAGCTGCACCTGATTAGTTCTCCCTATTTATTCCCTGCTCTACATTCACTCCCCTGCCAGTTCTTTCTAGTATCATCAGGCCCGTTTGTTTCTCGTTGTTCTTAGCTTTATATTGTACTCACGTTTTTGTTGCCTTAGCCCCGTTCCAGTCTTGTGCCCCCATTGTCTCAGCCTCCTCGCCTCTGTTGCTTCTCTGGACCACGGACCTCCTCAACCCCGCACCATCTCCACCATGCAGGTCAATGCAGTCTCCCATTAACTGCATGTACTAACTCTGTCTCCTCAGCAACCTTCCACCACGACCAGCCCAGGAGTGAGTCCCAGCGTCCGCAGCCCGGCCTTTCCCTCATCATTCCACCACTGACTGTTATTCACCTTCTGCGGCTCGACACCCGGTCCCACTTCAACCTGGTTATTCACTTCCTTGTAAGATATCACTGTAAATAAACTGAGCACTACTTGCACTGAAGTCAGCCACCTGGGTCCGTCCTTTTTTTGACTCGCTCACCTCTGTGTCCGAGCGGATCTAACACAGCAAAAACAAGTTTTCACTGTGCCCCATAGTAAATGTGACCTTCCTCTACTGATGATGTTTTTTCTCATAATACTGCACATTAGCTGATCTTTAGTCTGTCTGAGGGGGCGACTTTGTGTGAAGTGTGAATTACGAAGAAAAAGCATGTTCTTAACATAGAGCAGATGAGAAACCAGAACCAGAAGAAAAACTAGATTCCATATATGAGGAAGGCAAATATGAACTTCACATAAATTACTGACCAGAAATCCAGAGAACAAAACATCTGAACACAGGTGGTATCCAGCAATTAATACAGTCAAAGTCAGGCTCACATGGAGAAGCAAGAAAGCAACTAACATGAATGCAGGACCGGTGCTTCTTTGTAAACAATCTGGTAAAAATTGAAAGCTGCCTGCCCACTTAAATGGGGAATGGGTGATTGCACAAATAGAACACGTGTGTGCGGGCAGAAAAGATGACAAAAGTGAGAATGAACAAAGACATGCAGGGTCTAACATGACAGGGAAACAAAGGCTGGAGATAATGCCAAGACTCTGACAATTGTCAACCAGAGTTAGGGCCCAGTGTGCTTTGGACAATAGAAGAATTAACTACTAATGCTAACTGCCTTGAAATATTGCTCTTGCAAAAATTTTCTTATTAAAGCTTGATGAGAGTAGAATAAAGTTTTTATACCAACTCTGAAAGTTGTTGTACATTTATTCCCTGCAGGAAAGGAGCACTCATGTACAGAGTGCTAACAGTAACAGTCTGAAGAGAGAGGCTCCTAGGATGGAGGGCTACAATCTTCTTATACACACACATACAAATGCTCAAGTAGATAACTTGTATCCTGTTTTGTATCTGGTTCAGCATTCACACAAAGGCATGCTTATCTCTACAAACATGCCGACACAGTAAACTGTCTAGTTTTACAAGCACACAAATAACTGCATAGAATAACTACATAGCAACAGCCAATACACTAAAAAGGGTGCTTATATAAATTTCCCAAAAAAATACACATACAGTGCCTTGCAAAAGTATTCGGCCCCCTTGAACTTTGCGACCTTTTGCCACATTTCAGGCTTCAAACATAAAGATATAAAACTGTAATTTTTTGTGAAGAATCATCAACAAGTGGGACACAATCATGAAGTGGAACGAAATTTATTGGATATTTCAAACTTTTTTAACAAATAAAAAACTGAAAAATTGGGCGTGCAAAATTATTCAGCCCCTTTACTTTCAGTGCAGCAAACTCTCTCCAGAAGTTCAGTGAGGATCTCTGAATGATCCAATGTTGACCTAAATGACTAATGATGATAAATAGAATCCACCTGTGTGTAATCAAGTCTCCGTATAAATGCACCTGCACTGTGATAGTCTCAGAGGTCCGTTTAAAGCGCAGAGAGCATCATGAAGAACAAGGAACACACCAGGCAGGTCCGAGATACTGTTGTGGAGAAGTTTAAAGCCGGATTTGGATACAAAAAGATTTCCCAAGCTTTAAACATCCCAAGGAGCACTGTGCAAGCGATAATATTGAAATGGAAGGAGTATCAGACCACTGCAAATCTACCAAGACCTGGCCGTCCCTCTAAACTTTCAGCTCATACAAGGAGAAGACTGATCAGAGATGCAGCCAAGAGGCCCATGATCACTCTGGATGAACTGCAGAGATCTACAGCTGAGGTGGGAGACTCTGTCCATAGGACAACAATCAGTCGTATACTGCACAAATCTGGCCTTTATGGAAGAGTGGCAAGAAGAAAGCCATTTCTTAAAGATATCCATAAAAAGTGTCGTTTAAAGTTTGCCACAAGCCACCTGGGAGACACACCAAACATGTGGAAGAAGGTGCTCTGGTCAGATGAAACCAAAATCGAACTTTTTGGCAACAATGCAAAACGTTATGTTTGGCGTAAAAGCAACACAGCTCATCACCCTGAACACACCATCCCCACTGTCAAACATGGTGGTGGCATCATCATGGTTTGGGCCTGCTTTTCTTCAGCAGGGACAGGGAAGATGGTTATAATTGATGGGAAGATGGATGGAGCCAAATGCAGGACCATTCTGGAAGGAAACCTGATGGAGTCTGCAAAAGACCTGATACTGGGACGGAGATTTGTCTTCCAACAAGGCAATGATCCAAAACATAAAGCAAAATCTACAATGGAATGGTTCACAAATACACATATCCAGGTGTTAGAATGGCCAAGTCAAAGTCCAGACCTGAATCCAATCGAGAATCTGTGGGAAGAACTGAAAACTGCTGTTCACAAACGCTCTCTATCCAACCTCACTGAGCTCGAGCTGTTTTGCAAGGCGGAATGGGCAAAAATTTCAGTCTCTTGATGTGCAAAACTGATAGAGACATACCCCAAGTGACTTACAGCTGTAATCGCAGCAAAAGGTGGCGCTACAAAGTATTAACTTAAGGGGGCTGAATAATTTTGCACGCCCAATTTTTCAGTTTTTTATTTGTTAAAAAAGTTTGAAATATCCAATAAATTTTGTTCCACTTCATGATTGTGTCCCACTTGTTGTTGATTCTTCACAAAAAATTACAGTTTTATATCTTTATGTTTGAAGCCTGAAATGTGGCAAAAGGCCGCAAAGTTCAAGGGGGCCGAATACTTTCGCAAGGCACTGTACACACAGTGGACAAAAGGACTCAGAGGGAAAGCAACTTTAAAGAGCCCATGGCATGCTTTTCTGTTTTATGACTTATTACAACAATTAATTTTCACTTAAATGTGACTGAAAGCTTAACAAATGAGGTAAACCTATACTGCTGTACTTCTATGCAGAAGCAACCCCAGGTTTATACAAGGTTTTTACAAGTCTCACAAACTCTCACTTGCAAGACTTTTTTTCCAACTATGTAAAGTTACGAGGTTACTACATGTCCGGGAATGTGTCACGATTCGGTTCCGTTGCTTCCTGTCCGGCTTTTATTTTGACATTACTTCCTGTTTTTGTTTCACCTTTAGTTTCGGTCTTTTTACGTTCTTCATCACTCACATTAGTTTCACCTGCTTCGTTATTATGTGCACCTGTGTTCACCTCTATTTAGGCAGCGTCCTGTGGGAGGACGCTGCCAGATTGTTCTGGACTGATATTCGGTTTTTGGTATTTGTGTTTCTGACTCGGACTGTTTTATTGGATTACTCTGTTCTGCCTTGCCCTCTTATCTCGGACTGCTTATGTGTATCGGCTTATCAGACTTTCCCTTCGGACTACGCACTTTGGATTCCCCTGGATGTACGTGTTTGCTGGCTCTGACCTGGGACCGATACTGACCGTGAGTTTTGTGTTTCCACCGTGTCTTGTATGGTTTTTTGTTTAGTTTTAGTTCTCTTAATAAAGAGACGGTTTTGTTTTACACTTCCTCATCTGGCCATTTAATTGAGTTCACAACACTTTTCGGCCGCATTACGCGCGCCGATTCTGACAGGAATGTTCCTGTACATGGACTCGCTGTTTTACCTGACCAGGTCTAACCTATAAGCAGCCGGCTAGTGAGGCAGCCTGGGACGGTGGATGATCAGTTTTATCCACACTGGATTCCCCCTGAGCATAGAACCTGTTTGATTTGACTGCTTAGGGCCAGTGTGTCTGCCGCATGTGATGTTTTGCAGGTTGGCGAGAGGATTCTAATGATCCATGATGTTATTGTCAGTGCAAGGCTACCTGTTTTGTGGGGAAGATGCAGTTTTACATTCCCAATAGCTGAAGAGTTGCTGAATAGCTAACAGTTGAAATTGTGTTTTTAGCTAAAAGTATGCTGAATTTATTAAGATGTGAAAATGTTGCCTATTCATTTGAATTGGGCAAAATTTGCTGAAAAAAGCTGAATTTATTAAAAAGTATAAATGTTTCAAAAAAGAAATATACAAGCCGGAATGTCCCGGAAGAGCTTAACATTGTTACCTGAATGGCTTTTCTAGCTGAAAGTATACTGAACTTATTAAGATGTGAACAGTTTCCCACTGGTCCCCACAAGGTAGGTAAAACAAGGAGGGGTGTGTGTGTGTGTGTGTGTGTGTGTGTGTGTACTCTTTTTTTCCCCGACTGCCATCAGACTCTTAAACAGCTGAGTCAGGATCTACCTCATGTAATTCCAGCTGTACTGTTTACATACTCACTTTGCACATGCATAGTTGCATACTCATTGCTGAGTATTTGCACTCCATGGCTCCCACGTAGCATATATGTGCATATATATCTGCATTATGTTGTGTTCTTGTTAGCCTTCCCTGGTAGGCTAGTGGTTAAGGCGCAGCGCCCCAGGTTCGAATCCAGGTTGCACCAGGAAGGGCATCCGGTGTAAAACACGTGCCAAATGTTAACATGCGAGTCGTCAGTGTGATGGGAAAAGCCGAAAGTGACTTTCTTTCATGTTGTATTCTTGTTGTGTAGTGGTTAAACCAAACAGTATATGTCTAGTAGTTAATTCGTGCATATATATCTGCATTATGTTGTGTTCTTGTTAGCCTTCCCTGGTAGGCTAGTGGTTAAGGCGCAGCGCCCCAGGTTCGAATCCAGGTTGCACCAGGAAGGGCATCCGGTGTAAAACACGTGCCAAATGTTAACATGCGAGTCGTCAGTGTGATGGGAAAAGCCGAAAGTGACTTTCTTTCATGTTGTATTCTTGTTGTGTAGTGGTTAAACCAAACAGTATATGTCTAGTAGTTAATTCTTTGTTAACATATTCCTGATTAACATGTGTTCTGGGATATATTACATAAATATCTCTTAGAATAGATATTAGAATAGACTTCTAGTGTTAGGATAGGAAAATGCTTGTGTAACAAGGAAAGGTCAGCGTTTTTTTTCTGTGCTGCTCGAGAGGAAAGTCGGGGAGCATGGTTTAATGTCGAGATGGGGATTTGGGCCTGCCGGTGTTGTGTCCGCCACCGAGACACCATGTTTTGCGTGCGCATGCACGTAGCAGCATAGCTGACCTGGGGATTTGTGAAGAACCGTCACCGTAAAAAGTATAAAAACATAATGCAAACGCAATAAAACTTGTATTCCTGGTAGCCCAACTCCCCAAAAGTTTACAGGAAAGCGACATAGCACAAAAAGCAACACAGAAAACCTAGAAAACTTAAAAAAAAAAAAACACAAATAGAGCGAGAGCTGCTCAGGGGATCTGCCGGCGTTCCACACAGAGGCAGAAACGGAAAAAAAGGGGGGGTGAGCTAATAAGGCAAGAATGTAAAGGAGAGCGATGGGAATAAAAAGTAGCAGGGGGGTTGATCAGGAGCGGAGTTGTGCGTGAAGACCCTGGGGGAGAAGTGACCAGACCACCTGACTTCCTCTGCAGAGTGACAAAAGACTAACAAGGTGATCCTGTTTCCAATCCACAATCACATTTCAATAATATTGTTCAATAAATGATTCTTGGCACTGCGGTAATTTTCCCTGTGCATTGATTTTAACCACTACAGTTGTATTTTTATTTGCTTCCTTCACTTGCTGCATTGCTTTTACCCACTACAGTTGTATTTTTATTTGCTTCCTTCACTTGCTGCTTTAAAGATTTGTGATTTTACTGCCTATTTAGATTTGTGTCGCTCATCTACTTTATATTTCACTTGTTTTATGGCATTGATGGCCGGCTGTTGGCAAACAGGGTCCTCCCCAGGCAGACTCAAAACCTCGTAAAAAGTATAAAAACATAATGCAAACGCAATAAAACTTGTATTCCTGGTAGCCCAACTCCCCAAAAGTTTACAGGAAAGCGACATAGCACAAAAAGCAACACAGAAAACCTAGAAAACTCAAAAAAAAAAAAAACACAAATAGAGCGAGAGCTGCTCAGGGGATCTGCCGGCGTTCCACACAGAGGCAGAAACGGAAAAAAAGGGGGGGTGAGCTAATAAGGCAAGAATGTAAAGGAGAGCGATGGGAATAAAAAGTAGCAGGGGGGTTGATCAGGAGCGGAGTTGTGCGTGAAGACCCTGGGGGAGAAGTGACCAGACCACCTGACTTCCTCTGCAGAGTGACAAA
Organism: Monopterus albus; assembly: GCF_001952655.1. Taxonomy (NCBI): domain Eukaryota; kingdom Metazoa; phylum Chordata; class Actinopteri; order Synbranchiformes; family Synbranchidae; genus Monopterus; species Monopterus albus. The sequence continues at coordinate 447,540 of NW_018128076.1, forward strand.
AGACTAACAAGGTGATCCTGTTTCCAATCCACAATCACATTTCAATAATATTGTTCAATAAATGATTCTTGGCACTGCGGTAATTTTCCCTGTGCATTGATTTTAACCACTACAGTTGTATTTTTATTTGCTTCCTTCACTTGCTGCATTGCTTTTACCCACTACAGTTGTATTTTTATTTGCTTCCTTCACTTGCTGCTTTAAAGATTTGTGATTTTACTGCCTATTTAGATTTGTGTCGCTCATCTACTTTATATTTCACTTGTTTTATGTGGCATTCATGTAGACGGTAAAGTAAGAATTTTGTTGTACAGGGAAACGCGTTTCCTAACTGTGCCACCATCCCAACCATGACAAATAAACACTTTGACCTTGACCTTGTATTGTGGGGGTCCAGGGCACCGAGCCATGTCATGTCTGTTAAAAGAACAAGGCTCAGCACGAAGGGGAGGGCGTTACTGAGCCATACTGTAACAGGTATAACCCCTTCCCATCCTATTGTACAGGTTCTTTTGTCTGTTAATGCTCATGATATTAAAGTACCGGTATTCATTGATTCGGGGTCTGGTGCTTGTTTTATGGATCACGCATTTATCTAGGAACATCAGATTCCTCTATGTATTGTTAACCCTGCTTGTCATTTGCTAAATGACAAGTTTTTGCACGAAGTTACATCGCAGTCTGTGCCGCTCACTCTGACTATTGAGAACCATGTAGAGACAATACAATTCCACATCATGCGGTGGTTTTAGGGTATCCCTGGTTGGTTAAACACAGAGTCAAGATTGAATGGGGGACTGGGCGAGTGGTTGAGTGGTCAGCACAGTCTGCAGAAACTTGTTTACAGTCCGCTGTCAGACAGTGGATCAAGAAGGCAGAAGTGGTAGAAGTTAACCCAGATATTAACAAAGTTCCATCTCAGTATTATGACTTGCGTCAAGTATTTGATAAGACACGTACCACTTCCTTGCCTCCACATAGACCCTATGATTGTTCTATTGAACTGTTGCCAGACACTATGCCTCCGCAGGGACGTCTGTTTCCTTTATCTGTCCCTGAACAAAAAGCCATGTCAGACTACATTTCGGAGGCTCAGAGGGCAGGGTTGATTCGGTTGTCCTCCTCCCTGGCTAGGGTGGAGTGAACAGTGGTCTTAGACTATTGGGGGTTGAACAAGATTACTGTTAAGAACAAATATCCTCTGCCTCTCATGTCATCTGCCTTTGAACTGCTCCATGATGCACAGATCTTTACTACGCTGGATCTCAGAAATGCTTATCACCTGGTACGCATAAAGGAGGGCAATGAGTGGGAGACTTTCAATACCCCTTCTGGACACTATGAGTATCTGGTCGTGCCATTCAGGCTCACTACTGCACCAGTGGTTTTTCAGAATCTGATTAATGACATACTAGGAGATATGTTAAACAAATTTGTCTTTGTATATCTAGATGACATTCTTATATTTTCCCCCTCTGTGTCCAAACATATCACTCATGTTTGAGCAGTGTTACTGCATTTACTACAGAACAACTTATAGGTGTGAGAAGTGTTATAGGCTGAGAAGTGTTTCCATGTCACTACGGTGTCGTTCTTGGGGTCTGTCATCTCCACAGGTCATATCCAGATGGATCCTGCCATGGTCCAAGCAGCGACAGCATGGCCCACACCTACTTCCTGTCAGCAAACAAAACGGTTCCTATGGTTTGCTAGCTTTTACAGGATAAGGATAATCGCCTTTATTGGCCAAGTATGTTACACACAAGGAATTTGTTTCCAGGACAGAATCGATGGCAGCCATCTGCATCGCCAACCATTGGGGCTCTAACCATCAGGGGTAACTTGGGGGTTCAGTGTCTTGCCCAAGGACACTTCGACACGTGGACTGCAGGCACCGAGATTCAAACCTCCAACCCTCCAGTTGGGAGACAACTGCTCTACCCACCACACCACAGTCACCCACTACAGGAAGTTCTTCAAGTACTACAGCTCCATTGCTGCTCCCCTCCACAGACTCTCATCCAATGCAAAACGATTCACCTGGGACTTCTCGGCTGACAAGGATTTCTTGGCCCTGAAACAGCACTTCTGTTCCATCCTTATCCTCACCCTGCCTGACCCGGAGAAACAGTTCATTGTGGAAGTTGACGATTTGAACTCCAAGGTAGGGTTGGTGCTGTCCCAATGCTCCACTAAGGATGGGAAATTACACCCCTGTGCCTTTTTCTCCAACAATATCTCCCAGGCCAAGAGCAACTATAGTATTGGAGAGAGAGAGAACTGCTAGCCATTAAATTGGCGCTGGAGGAATGGTGGCATTGGTCAGAGGGTGCCAAGCAGCCATTCCTGGTCTGGACTGATCATAAAAGAATACCGACAGACGGCCAAAAGACTGAACCCCAGACAGACTAGGTGGGCTCTCTTTTTTGACCAGTTCACCTTCTCTCTCTCTTTCCGCCCAGGTCACTGTAACGGCAAGGCAGATGCCCTTTCACGCCAGTACAAGGAGGAGCAGATCGCAGAGCCAGCTTACATCCTGCCCCAGCGGGAGTTAAGAAGTACTCGATGCCCAGGAGTCAGAACCAGGTCCTTCCACCTGTCCACCTACAGTAACTGTTTGTCCCAGCTACTCTACGCACCAAGGTTCTGCAGTGATGTCATGCCACCAAACTCATTTACCATCCGGGAGTAGCACAGACCTGCTACACTGTACAGAAATGGTTTTGGTGGCCCACTTTGAGAGAGGATGTCCGTGAATTTGTGGCCGCCTGTTTGGACTGTGCTAAGGGTAAAACCTCCACCGGCAAACCTGCGGGACTGCTGTGTCCTCTTCCCATGCCCCAGAGACCTCGGACCAACATCTCTGTGGACTTTGTCACCGGCCTGCCTGCATCTATAGGTAACACCACAATACTCACTATTGTAGACCGGTTCTCCAAGGTGGTACATTTTCTTCCCTTACCCAAATTGCCGTCAGCCAAAGAGACAACACGACTACTCATTCAACACATGTTCCACTTACACGGTCTTCCCAGAGATGTGGTGTCCAACAGAGGATCCCAGTTTGTGGCCCGGTTTTGGACTGAATTCTGCCAACTCCTGAGCATATGTGTCAGTCTCTCTTCAGGTTTCCACCCACAGACTAACGGGCAGACTAAGTGGCTCAATCAGCAGCTGGAGACCGGCCTGCGACTCTTGTGTCACCAGGACCCTTCTCTGTGGGCAGATGTGACCTGGGTGGAATATTCCCACAACTACCTTCCTTCTGCAACCACTGGTATGTCTCCTTTTGAGTGTGTTTATGGCTATTCTCCACCCTTATTCCCCAGTCTAGACCCTGAGGTTCAAGTACCATCTGTATCAACCCTGGTCCATAGATGTAACTGAGCCTGGAGGACAGCCCGCCTAGTCCTCTGTCCATGCTTAGGAGAGGTGGGCTAACATTCATCATTCCCACCTACCAACCCAGTCAAAAGGTCTGGCTGTCTGCTCGCAAACTCCATCTACGGACAGAATGTCGCAATTGGCCCCGAGATTCATAGGTCCCTTCCCTCTATCCAAGGTCATCAACCCTGCCGCTGTATGCCTCCTCCTGCCCTGCTCCCTTCGTGTGCACCCTATGTGTGGCAGACTGATTCCTCCTTTTTCTCAGTCCCATATCTCTCATATCTGGCATTTTGTAGTAGCTCA
>NW_018128076.1:451267-454986 GCF_001952655.1 Monopterus albus
TCTGAAATGAAAGAATTGACCTCTGTGGTATCACCCCTTATTAGAGGACAAAGAGCTGTTGATCAAGCTGGGAACACTGACATGAATCTTACGCGTGTGAAAGGTTGTTCCACTCCAGCAAAAAACATGTCACATGAAGCTAGATGAAGCCTGGTCCATTCAACTGGTGGATCGATAGCAGCCCTGATAGGGTGACAAGGAGCAGCTGTGAAGCAGATGCTATGGTCAGGGACTTTTTGAAATAAAAACTGTGATAAATGAGACAGCACTCTTACACATGCTGAGACACACAGTTGCTGTTCATAGTTCTTTTTATGCAACCACACCTGTGATAGCCACAGCCAGAGGCATTATGTTTTCAGGTTGTCCCTTCATATGTCTATCTGGTCCATTCTTGTGAATGCAATATGTCAGGAATGTCTTGAGGGAATTTTTTTTCAATTTGGCACAAAATCCACTTGGGATGCATCCAAAACTGCCTACTTGCCTTGTGCGTAGTAGGCTAAAATGTGCTAAACAGTATGTCCGAATTCTTAGTATGACAAAATATGTACGTACGTTGACCTACATACTGTATCTTTGTAGTAAAGTAACAATGGACATTACACTATCCCATCATTTCACAGTGGTTAGGGTTAGGACAGGCCGCTCAGAGCTGTTATAATTTTTGTCCTAGCACTGTATGCCACTTTCAAGTTTTGATTTTTCTTTCAGGTGAGAAAAAAAAAATATGAACATGTGGTTAGTCTATCCAAGTATTGCCAATTTAGGAATCTGCTCTGATGTTTTCTGAGATGTGATGACTCGCTAGCATGCCAGCTAACTAGCTCTACTTAGAAGGCATAGCTGTAGCCACTGTCCATGTACATTCGGTAACCTGTACGTGATAAGATGAACAATGAGGGAAAGTCCTGTGTTTTGTGTACCCAGCCATCCATCTCAGCCTCTTCCTAACAAGCATTCAGTGGCTCTATATACAATGCTAGTGTTGCTTACTTGTTACTGCTCATGTCATAATTACTACGGTTGCTAGAGATCACTGTAATATATAACAATTGCTTGTAATAATTGCTCATCAAGAAGGCACAGCAGAGGATTTACTTCCTGTACCAGCTCAGGAAGTTTGACCTGCCCCAGGAGCTGCTGATGCAGTTCTACAGTTGAATCATCGAGTCTGTTCTCTGCACCTCCATCACTGTCTGGTTTGGCTCAGCAAGCACACAAGTACAGACTTCAGCGGACAGTCAGGACTGCAGAAAAGGTCATTGGTGCAAGCCTGCCCTCCATGGAGGACCTGTACACCTCATGGGTCAAAAGGAGGGCGGAGAGGATCACTGCAGACCCCTCACACCCTGGACACAATCTGTTTGAGCTCCTCCCCTCTGGGCGGTGTCACAGGTCACTGTGCACCAAGACAACCAGGCACAGGCACAGTTTCTTCCCCCAGGCCATCACTCTGATGAACACTTAACCAACCAGTCCAGTATGACTGGACAATAACCCTCAGTGCAATACCTGTGTGTATATATACATTGTACAGATTATACAGATCCGTACAGGTCTCTAGTTTTAAGTACTCTGTTTTTATTCCTATTTATCTCATTTCATTGAACATTCATTTGTTTGTCTGCATTGTTCACTGTCTGTTTATACAGCTTATTCTGCATTGTTTGCACTGTTTATTGCTGTCAATGTTGCTGTTAATACTACTTATTTTGTTATATTACACAGCCTTATGCTGGTTTGCTGTTTACTTGCCCCTTGCATGGGAATATGTACGTGCACATTGAGAGCCGATATACCAGAGTTAAATTCCTTGTGTGTCCGACACACCTGACAAATAAAGCTGATTTTGATTCTTGTTAAAGTAATGAAAATCTGGGAAATATTTGGGAAGTCAAATATTTTACTTCAGTTAGTCATTCCCTATCCAGTCTCCAGATGTCCCCACACTTTCCCTTCAGACTCTGTCCTGCACACCTGCCTCTCATTCCCTCGTTATCCTGAATTTCACATTCATCAATCATATCTCCACTTTCCGCATCAGCTCCCCAGTACCAGTCATTTTCCCTTGACCTCAGCCAGTTTGTCTATTGTGCCTTAGTGTTCTAACCTTGTCTATCATTCCCCATGTAACCTGTCTTTGGACTTATGTTTTGACTCATGACTCATGTTTTTGAACTTTGCCTTTCATCTGTTTCCCATATTGTTGGTTACATTATTGCGTGTAAGTAAATATAGCCAATAACTATCACCTTTCGTCTTCTGTAACAAAACATCCCACACCCTTGAGGGCTGTTACAAAATTATATTATTGTGCTATATTAGACTAAATTACAGCTCTAAGTTCAAAAGAGTTCTCTCAATGTACTACAACTTTGCATCATTCTTCTGTTTGTACAGCAAATACAGTACTTCATAAGAGGTGACTTTCTCCAACCTGCCAAGGCTCACACAAGTGAGCTGCTGAAAAATGCACCATTTCAACATGTAAGACTCCATTACTCCATACTGGTTAAATGCTAATGATACCAGATTTAAAGTGAGCAAACTACAGTGTAACCTCTTGTCAGTGACCAAACACAATGTGAACACAAATCTGTTAGAATTAACTGGTTGTTAGACTAACTTGTTATATAAGCTGCCTCAGAATAGGAGTTATACACAAATCATTTTTCTTTTTCACTGTAATTTAATAGCGTGTAAAGCTACAAATATTGAAACATACACATCCATCAAGTGGGATCATTTAAACCACAAAAAAACTGTGATTCTGTTCATACAAGCTTCAGCATATGATGATGCTGACATGTGGAGTTGCACCTGTCTTAGCTGATATCAATAAAGTCTATCAGAACCAGAATTACAGAACAAACGAAGAATTTCAGCACCAGAATGAAGCATTTCACAAAATCAAACATAAGCTGAGTACATTTTCCAAGTTTTACAATGGCTGACTGAAAGAATAACTAGCAGCATTAACAATCTTTTCAGTGAATCTCTCACAGGAGCACAGGGCAAAATCACTTCTTTTTTAAAAGCATGTGGATCCAGGGGTAAAAATTGTGTTTAACTTTGTATGTGGGCAAATTCACCTGCTGGCAAATGTAGCCAGCAGGTGCAGGTTCAGTATAACCTTTATATTAATAACATTACCAGAATTGTAACGCTATGAACAAAAAGGTGTAACTAAATAAAGGAATGAAAAATATGCCTCATAAAAAACACAAAACATGCCATGAAAGGCGTGACTGTAGGACAGTGGACAAATATCACTACCATATCACGCCCCCGAGGAACATCAGCACAAACTATTGTGGCGACCCTGACCGGCCGCTGATGTGTGTTCTGTTGTGTGCAAATGGGTTTGACACTGTTGTGAAAGCTGTGCATGTATTGGTTACCGCTGTTTTCTGCGAAATGCCGCGCTGTTCTGGCCAATGTGGGATCGGGGGAGGAACAGGTGCGGGAGGGTATAAGAGGGATGACAGGTGGGCGTGTTGGTTTGGTTCTGTTGGCAGGTGATGGTGAAGTTCTGGGGGATGTGTTGTTTATTCTTTCATTATTTTCTTTAGAGAGCACATGGTGCCAGTTTGGACAGCGTTTTCATTGTCTCCATACTGCGTTCAATAAAACCACCAAAAGACAAACCAGGTCTTCTCCTCCTTGTTGAGCCAGGTGCCGGCACACTGCTGGCTAGTTAACTGTCAAGTATAGGA
>NW_018128076.1:455225-455726 GCF_001952655.1 Monopterus albus
CTAAAGCTGCAAAGGTATGGGGGGCTGGCTCTGCGTGGGCTGTACTTGGCGCAGCTCGCCCTCGCGGATCACCACGGAGGATGGAGCCAGGAGGAGATGGCAGTGTGGTTGGCCCTCGCTCTGGAAGGCGACGCACTGCAGGTCCTCCTTGACCTCTCCCCAGAGGGACAGACGGTCACAGGGGAGAGGACAGTCATGCCAGGCAGAGGGCCGCTGTCGGAGGTGGTGGGAGGCAACCAGACGGTCCAGGAGTTTTGGCTGGCCGACATAAAAGATGAGTGCATTGTCGGCCTGGACCTCCTGGACCGCTGGGGGGCGACGGTGGACATGCCTCACGCTGTACTACACACCACCGGCGGAACCGTGCAGTTACAAGTGGGACTGGGTGACCGCCAGAGGACAGCTGCACTCACAGAGACAGCGAGTGAGAGGAGGCGGGGACGTAAGCGGAGCCGCAAGGGGCGGGGTTGTGCTGCTGATAGTCCCTTCCCACCAGAACAG
>NW_018128076.1:455980-456468 GCF_001952655.1 Monopterus albus
CAGCCGGTGGGCCGCACCTATGGTCATGGTGCGGAAAAAGGATGGTGGGTGGTGGCCTTGTGTTGATTATAGGCACCTTAATGCAGTCACCTGCAAGGACTCCTATCCCCTGCCCCACATCGATGACGCGCTGGACTATGTGGCTGGTTCCAGCTGGGTTAGCTCTCTGGATCTGCGCAGCGGGTACTGGCAGGTAGAACTGGCACCAGAGGCCCGCCCCAAAACAGCATTCACTATTGGGCAGGGACTGTGGCAGTTCCGGGTGATGCCATTTGGACTCTGTAATGCTCCAGCCACCTTTGAGAGACTGATGGAGCGGGTCCTCAAAGACATTCCCAGAACTCGCTGCGTAGTTTACCTGGACGACTTGCTGGTGCACGCGAGGGGCTTCACGTAGGCTCTGGATAACCTGCGTGAGGTTTTAACCTCCATTAGAGACGCTGGACTACGGCTGAACCCAGCCAAGTGTCACCTGCCTTCACGTCCCA
>NW_018128076.1:458197-471590 GCF_001952655.1 Monopterus albus
ATGCCGCGCTGTTCTGGCCAATGTGGGATGGGGGGAGGAACAGGTGCGGGAGGGTATAAGAGGGATGACAGGTGGGCGTGTTGGTTTGGTTCTGTTGGCGGGGGATGGTGAAGTTCTATGTGTTGTTTATTCTTTCATTATTTTCTTTAGAGAGTACATGGTGCCAGTTTGGACAGCGTTTTCATTGTCTCCATACTGCATTCAATAAAACCACCAAAAGACAAACCAGGTGTTCTCCTCCTTGTTGAGCCAGGTGCCTGCACACTGCTGGCTAGTTAACTGTCAAGTATAGGACAGAGTCAGGCCAGCTCCTCTCAACCGAGCCAGCGGTCGTCACACTATTATTATAAACTAACTACAGCACAGTATCCCATAATGTTTTCAGCTTCCAAATCACGTTAGGGGCAACATGAATGCCTCGTTCGCTTACCGAAATTCAAGGGGACAATAAATTACCAGACTTTGAAAGACGTTTGGCTTAACGTTCATCACCTTGTTATAATAAGCTGGTTTTGTAGGGTTAACTGCTCTGTAGGCTCCTCCAACGCACACTTGTGCTATTGCGTCAAAAACTACTAATATGCAGGATAGCCATATGCCAAAACCAGCTTTCAACACCATCCCAAAACCCTTTTATTGTTTTTATGCACTAAGAGCGGGAGAAATATTTTACTAAGATAAGGGAAACGATAAAGGTGAAAGGAGTGGGTTTGTTTACCTTGATGAATGGAAGTAGTCGTTGCCGTGGATAATGCGCAGGAGGCGAGGTGATGCTGCGTCGGTGAAACCAGTTCCGTTAGAAGCCACCCGGGCTCTTTTAACAAAGCTGTCCTCCTATTCCTCTGTCTTCCTCCTCTGTGCGTAATGTCCGCTATGAGTGAAATAGTCAAGGACGGGCCAGCCCGCCCCCCCCCCTCCTTCTCTCTCTCCCTCCCCCATTTATGGGGACAATAAATTACCAGACTTTGAAAGACGTTTGGCTTAACGTTCATCACCTTGTTATAATAAGCTGGTTTTGTAGGGTTAACTGTTCTGTAGGCTCCTCCAACGCACACTTGTGCTATTGCGTCAAAAACTACTAATATGCAGGATAGCCATATGCCAAAACCAGCTTTCAACACCATCCCAAAACCCTTTTATTGTTTTTATGCACTAAGAGCGGGAGAAATATTTTACTAAGATAAGGGAAACGATAAAGGTGAAAGGAGTGGGTTTGTTTACCTTGATGAATGGAAGTAGTCGTTGCCGTGGATAATGCGCAGGAGGCGAGGTGATGCTGCGTCGGTGAAACCAGTTCCGTTAGAAGCCACCCGGGCTCTTTTAACAAAGCTGTCCTCCTATTCCTCTGTCTTCCTCCTCTGTGCGTAATGTCCGCTATGAGTGAAATAGTCAAGGACGGGCCAGCCCGCCCCCCCCTCTCTCTCTCTCTCTCCCTCCCTAATTTATTCCTGTTGTCCGCATCCCTCCTTTCTGCCGATCACCTTCTGGTCTTCTTTTCCCAGTGTCAAGTATGCAAAAATAAAATAAAAGTACTTCCTGTCTCCGTATTACAAAATTAAACGTTGTCATATAACCTTATATACATGCCCATGTGTTTGAACTGTGTTTGAGCTGCATAATGCAGCTTTAAATGTTAAAAGAGTACTGGTCCTGCCAGGAAGTTCAAACATATTAAAAAATATGTTTGAACTAAATGAAATTAAATATCCAGAGAATCGTCAGCCAAGGTAGTGTTGCTAGGGGTTGTCTTCCCCCAAGTGGATGGAGTGGAGCAATGAAGCTTTGAGGTCAAATGTCGGTGGATCACTTTTATGATCTTAAATTTTAAATGCATTTTTACCATATGGGCCTGTCTGTAGTATTACCTTTAAAAACATCCACAGCACTTCTACAGCAACAATCAGTGATTTTACTATTGTCACTGACTAGGGTATGTGCACTACACAGGGTACTTTTGAATAAGGTCTTCAGCCCAGAGCATGAAGCTCTGTCTCGTCTCTTATTTTGAAGGCAAAATTAACAATATTCCAGTGGTTGTCCCGCTCCTCCCTGCGAGCTTGACACACTATCTCCGCGATCGAGCGGTGACAGTTTGCATCTCCTTTTGTTGTGGGTGCTCGGCTGCCTGGGCGTGAAACATAGAGGTGGCAGGTGTGTCCCTCCCTCCCTCTACACCCCTGCTCCCTGGGGAAAAGTCAGGCACCCTCTAATTAAACATTGCAAAGACTGGCATGGTTATCACACAAGTCTACTCATAATATACCCAAAATACATGCTGAAATCTCGCCATATTTTTTATGTAATTTTGTTTTATCTAGGTTTCCTTCTATCTTGCATATACAAACAAAAGACACACAATGAAAAAAGAAAATGCTAATCATATAAAGCAATAATGTGTTTAAAATATTTTTTCATTAGAATTATTGCCAAAACTGTTTTAAATAAACACATTTAATTATCTGTATGTCTGTAGTTATTTTACTTTATATTTTGGTGGTTTAAAATTTTTTTTAAGCATTTTAGCACATTTTACTTAAGAGTCAGGGACTAACAGTAAAGCTTCAAAGAAAAATCATTAGGGTGTTCTTCTATTTAACTTATGTAGATACAATTAGTTTGTATTTTAATTTTTATTACAGAGGCAACTTGAAATTGAAACTTTTTTATAGCCTATAAATGAATGTAAAATGCATTCAAACAAGGTAAGACTGCTGAGTAACAGCAAAGTTTCACTATTGTATGTCTGGGTGCAATATTGACACTGTTTTGCTGAGAAATTAGTAAGGCACTCTGTCAATGCAAAGACCTAAAGGAAGACTGCAAGCCATCAACAATGAACCTAATCATTCACAGGAGTGTAGCCTATACCATAATGTAAAGCCGTTACTTGAAACAAATAGCTTGTGTTTTATGCCACTGATGGATGATTGTGTGAGTATAATTTTATATGAGTATGATATATTACACCCTCAGGGTCATTAGAGCAGAACAGGCAACAATACACAGTGCCACCAATTAGACAGGCAGGGCCACCTTTTGAGAGTGTCAGCTCCTGACTAATTGGCGATTACCCAATCTCATGCATTTTCAGAGGGCACAAAGGCCCCTTAACTGGGGGCTATGTGTAGGCCTAAATGTATACAACCTGTAACATTACAGAACGGCAGATCTGTTCACAATATAAATGCAACATAGCAGGTTTAACTTCAAGTGCAGATGCTTGTAAAACTGTTTAAGGGAAATATAGAGAGTTTTCATTCTACTGCATTGGCAATAATAGTAAATGTGGACCATTATTTTAATTTGGATAATACTATTTCCAATAGCAGAGGAATTCAATTCATTTTTACTTAACAACAAAAGTCATTTCAAGACACTTTACAAAGTAAGGTCTAGAGTCTAGACCTTATTATTATTATTATTATTGTCATCAAGGAAACTTTTGACACTACATGTTTTATAGCCTTTCTAACTCCTGTCAGCTGTTTAGGAGTCTGATGACAGTTGGAAAGAAAGAGTTTTTCAGTCTGGAGGTCCTGCATTTCACACTTCTGAACCTCCGGCCAACAGTCCATGCTGGGGGTGGGTGGGTTTATTCAGGATGGAGGCAGCTTTCCTACACACCCTGCAGTGGTAAATGCTCTGCAGAGAGGCCCAGTGGAGTCCTGGTGATCTTTTCCGCAGTCTTTACCACTCTCTGCAGGTGCTTGCGGCCCATAGCAGTAGTGCTGCCATACCAGACAGTGATGCAGCTGGTCCAGATGCTCTCAATGATGCAGCTGTAGGAGTTGCAAAGGAACCTAGGCGACATGCCAAACCTCATCAACCTCCGCAAGGAAGGGCCTGTGTTGTGTCTGTGTTGGGCCTGCTTGGCCAGCTGTGTGGTGTTGAGTGTCCAAGTGAGGTCTTCACTGATGTGGACACCCAGGTACTTGAAGCTGCTCACCCTCTTCATCCCCCCAGATGAATTCTCCGCTCCTTCCTCATGTCCACTGCTGAGTGTGAGATTATTGTCCTTGCACCATGACACCAGATCGGCCACCTCCCTCCTGTAGGCTGCTTTGTCTGCAGCAGTGATGCGACCTATCACTGCAGTGTCATCCACGAACTTTAGGATGATGTTGTCTTTGTGAGAGGAGACATAGTTCTGGGTGAACAGGGTGTAGAGGATGGGACCAAGGACACATTCCTGTGGGGTGCCAGTGTTCATAATAATGCTGGCTGAAGTCCTATAGCCAGTCCTGACAGTCAGAAAGTCCAGGAGCTAGTTACAGAGGGTGGGGTGCAGACCCAGTGTGGACAGTTTGTGGGGGATAACTGTTTGAAGGCAGAGCTGTAGTCAATGAAGAGTATCCTGATGTAAGAGTCTCCATTTTCCAGGTGAGAAAGGGAATAGTGGAGGGCAGCTGTGATGGCATCTGAGGCGGCCCTGTTGGGCCAGTAGGCATACTGCAGTGGGTCAAGGGTGTCTGGTATACTGCTCTGGATGTGGGTTAGCATCACTTTCTCAAAACACTTCATAATGATTGGGGTGAGTGCCACTGGCCTGTAGTCCTTCAGGCAGGTGACTAGGCTGTTCTTGGGAAGGGGGATGATGGTTGTGGTCTTAAAGCAGGTGGGAATGATGCTCTGGCTGAGGGAGAGGTTGAAGATGGTGGTAGAGTAGGTACAGTATTGTTCAAAATAATAGCAGTACAATGTGACTAACCAGAATAATCCAGGTTTTTAGTATATTTTTCATTGCTACATGGCAAACAAGTTACCAGTAGGTGCAGTAGATTCTCAGAAAACAAACAAGACCCAGCATTCATGATATGCACGCTCTTAAGGCTGTGCAATTGGGCAATCAGTTGAAAGGGGTGTGTTCAAAAAAATAGCAGTGTCTGCCGTTGACTGTACAAACTCAAAACTATTTTGTACAAACGTTTTTGTTTCTAGGATTTAGCAATCCTGTGAATCACTAAACTAATATTTAGTTGTATGACCACAGTTTTTTATAACTGCTTCACATCTGTGTGGCATGGAGTCAACCAACTTGTGGCACCTTTCAGCTGTTATTCCACTCCATGATTCTTTAACAACATTCCACAATTCATTTACATTTCTTGGTTTTGCTTCAGAAACAGCATTTTTGATATCACCCCACAAGTTCTCGATTGGATTAAGGTCCGGGGATTGGGCTGGCCACTCCATAACATTAATTTTGTTGGTTTGGAACCAACACTTTGCTCGTTTACTAGTGTGTTTGGGGTCATTGTCTTGTTGAAACAACCATTTCAAGGGCATGTCCTCTTCAGCATAAGGCAACATGACCTCATCAAGTATTTTGACATATGCAAACTGATCCATGATCCCTGGTATGCGATAAATAGGCCCAACACCATAGTAGGAGAAACATGCCCATATCATGATGCTTGCACCACCATGCTTCACTGTCTTCACTGTGTACTGTGGCTTGAATTCAGAGTTTGGGGGTCGTCTCACAAACTGTCTGTAGCCCTTGGACCCAAAAAGAACAATTTTACTCTCATCAGTCCACAAAATGTTCCTCCATTTCTCTTTAGGCCAGTTGACGTGTTCTTTGGCAAATTGTAACCTCTTCTGCACGTGCCTTTTTTTTAACAGAGGGACTTTGCGGGGGATTCTTGAAAATAGATTAGCTTCACACAGACGTCTTCTAACTGTCACAGTACTTACAGGTAACTCCAGACTGTCTTTGATCATCCTGGAGCTGATCATTGGCTGGGCCTTTGCCATTCTGGTTATTCTTCGATCCATTTTGATGGTTGTCTTCCGTTTTCTTCCACGTCTCTCTGGTTTTGCTCTCCATTTTAAGGCATTGGAGATCATTTTAGCTGAACAGCCTATAATTTTTTGCACCTCTTTATAGGTTTTCCCCTCTCCAATCAACTTTTTAATCAAAGTACGCTGTTCTTCTGAACAATGTCTTGAACGACCCATTTTCCTCAGGCTTTCAAATGCATGTTCAACAAGTGCTGGCTTCATCCTTAAATAGGGGCCACCTGATTCACACCTGTTATTTCACAAAATTGATGACCTCACTGATTGAATGCCACACTGCTATTTTTTTAACACACCCCTTTCAACTAATTGCCCAATTGCACAGCCTTAAGAGCGTGCATATCATGAATGCTGGGTCTTGTTTGCTTTCTGAGAATCTACTGCACCTACTGGTAACTTGTTTGCCATGTAGCAATAAAAAATATACTAAAAACCTGGATTATTCTGGTTAGTCACATTGTACTGCTATTATTTTCAACAATACTGTAGCTCCTTCTGGAGGAATAAAAGCTTTTACGCAACTTTGTTTTCACATATGCAGTAGAACGTCCCAACACCTGTCAACAGACTTTGACACACAAAAAAAATCACAGGAGTACCCCTTTAATCATTATTTCTTACTCAAACATTTTTTTAAATTCATTACACAGTTAGCCAAAACCCAAGTTAAGGAAGTGTATTGTTTTCAAATGTCCATTCAAACAATATGACCCGTGTGATGACCATGTCACTGTAATACAGTACTAGTTCCATTGCTATAGCCTTGCATATCAATCAGTGTTAGCATAGCAGCATTTACAAAAGTCATGCTGAGTGCTGAGGACAACAAAGGGTACATCTCAATTCCTTTACCTGTATCCACATTTCCCTCACTTGTCTTTTCCTTGCATCCAAGTCCCTCACACATGCATGGAAAAAGAAACCAAAAATATCTTGAGACATGAGATATCCTTTCCTCCACTCCCTAACCTGAAGCATACAATCACTAAGTGATAAACAGGTGCGTCAGTCCATAAAAGACTTCCACAAAGGATGGTCTCTCACTCATGTCTTGTCTAAGCAGCCTCCTCACTCCTCCCAACATCAGCAAGAGAACTGAAACATCCTAGAAGATGGTGCAGCGGTACAACTTCTGGGTCAAGAAAGGGTTGAGAAGTAAGGAATGATCAGTTAAGAGAACTGGGATGCACCTCTTCGTCACCCATCAACAATGTTGTCCTGTGCAGATCAATGAAATCATAAAACTGAAATGAATCAAGTGAGAGTCCAACAGGTGTAGGACTGACAGCAGGTGTCTCTTGTCTCTTTGAGTCCAGCTGTCTCCTTTTTGATATCACCACCACCATCATCATCATCCAGATAGGCCTTTAACTTTACAAAAGTTTATGATAATCATCTATTTTTATCTTACGTTTGTGGCAGAACATACAGTATAAGAACTTTTAACTTGTAACCCTCTAGACCCATTTTTTAACTCATACAAGTTTAACAACACAAAGGGTGATGAAACAAACGGAACATAATACAAGTCACTTGCATCTCCAAGAAAATGACATGAAAGCATTTTTTCTTCATTTAACAAACATTCAGCAAATGTAAAATTCAAACTTCAGGTCAGCGTCTGTTGCACAAAATGAAAGTACTGGATGTAAAACTTTAAACACTTACTAACAGCAAACAGCATATAAACTACAGCAGTCCCCAGAAACAGATGCTGATTGAGCCAAAGACATTTTCATTTTGGTGAAAAGTGTTAGATAATAAAACCATGCAAGTACATATGTACTTCAACACAGTCAGTGCAGTTCAGTCTACTGCTAATCTAAAACTGACAAAATAGCAGGATGTAATTTCTGTGGGTTATATTTTGCAGGTTGTGATAGCACCCAATACCTTAGTTGCACAAAAGGTTTGGACAGGAAGGAGTCATACCAGTATTGTCTAACTAGGTTTTAAGTATTCTGCAGTCATACACTGTTGTCACTGAATTTATATGTAGTGATTCAATAGATTTATAAACCCTATATCTTCTATTGAATTATACTGAGAAAAACATTATGCCGTCCCTAGTAAACTGGGAAAATAAATAACTTTTTACATTTTACCATTTAATGCTTTTGAAATTCTAATAAAACATTTTTCCTGTTTGGCTACCACATATTTGGGCAAAACTAGTAACTTAGCAAATCTGATCCTCTCTGGGCCTAGGCATGCCCTGGGAACTAATGTAATCTGTAAAAATGTATTCTTATTAATTATTTTACAAAATTTTAGTGCTTCATCTTTTTGCAAACACTACCTCAAACTCACATTCAAACAGAAATTAAATTAACCATTTTAAAGCAACGACCAATTCAATGCAAATACACTGACTCTCAAGTCTCTTTAAAATATACATGTACCACTTGAGTCCTGACCCAGAGTTTAAGAGACTAGCAACTACAATAAATGACACCAGAAAGTGCCATGGAGCTGATGCCCCACTGTCAGTGTTCACTGTCAATCCAAAGGCAAATTCTCTCTCTCTTTGCCACACTAGATGACTATGCAAAAGCAGACCGGGTAAAATGAATTGTTGTGGGGTAACACGTTGGTTATTATAGGATTTGTTGTTGAAGTAGCTCCTAGTGGCCAATAACCCAGTGGCTGTTTAGGATACAGAGCCTTTTTGTTCCCTCTCAGAGCGAGTCTCAGTCCAGTCTCAAATAATATGTGGTTGTTTCAGTAATTGAGCTAAACTGATTGTATAAATACCATGTGAAAAAGATGGGAATGAAGATGATGTAAGTCAGTAACTAGACAGGATTTCTTGTAATGTTCAGTATTGTGCTCATCAGTTTATCATTTCACTTTACAGTCATCCTGCTGCCCTCTGAAGATGAATGGAGGGGATCCAACGATGGCAACTGTTGTCCAGTGTTCATCATGAGCATGTGTATGCACTGGAAGAGAAAGATTTACTGTACAATTTCTAGCTGCAAATATCTGTTTATACATGTAGGGGAGTGTGCAGTGAGAGCCACTGTGTCAGCCACTGCAGATTCCAGTGGCAGCTACACTGAGTCCAATCCATCTGACTGGTAGATGTTTGGTGTCCCATGATGATGAAACTGTGCAGGCCTGGTAATGCTTATAACCCACTCTTACTTATAAAAAAGGGGTGCCACATGTTGCCCTAACCACAATAACAATTACTATGCCTCATAAGCAATAGGCAAGCAAAAGCGTTCTGTGCTGTGTACCTGTCAACTGTGCTCTTGCTTCTTGGAAGTGCCTTTGCTTGCCTATTGTTTATGAGTCTCTGTATGTTGTGCCCAGTTGAGCACACCTTCCTTCAGTGTGGGTACATTAGCTCCATCTTACCACTGACTCTGTGTTTGTGTTTTTCAGTGCTTCTCAGGGTCCCAGTTTGGTAATCTCTCCAGCATGGCTTTATGGTCCACACCCACACTGACCACCAGTCCTCCTTTGTTAACTGGTGTTCCACTGTAGTCAATGTCCTCTCCCTTTAGGGTTGTCATGTGGCCTCCTACAATCACATTACGCACACCAAAGGACCTCAGTCTCCTCAACAAGTGGAGGCGGCTCTGGCCCTTCCTGTACAGGGCATCTGTGTTGTTGCTCCAATCCAGCTTATTGTTGAGGTGGACACCCAGGTATTTAGAGGTGTCCACAATCTCAATATCTGAGCCCTGCAAGCTCACCGGCGTGGGTGCTGGTGATTTCCGCCGGGGGTCGATCACCATCTTTTTTGTCTTGGTGTTCAGAACCAGGTGATTTTTCTCACACCACTCCACAAAGTCAGTAACAACCCCCCTGTATTCCCCCTCATCCTACCCAGATATACATCCAATAATAGCAGTGTCATCTGAGAACTTTTGTAGATGACACTGGTGGGAATTGTACTTGAAGTCTGACGTGTAGAGGGCGAACAGAAAGGGGGGAAAGCACTGTCCCCTGGGGTGCCCCTGTGCTGCAGACTACCACATCCGACACACAGTCCTGCAGCCTTACGAACTGAGGTCTGTTTGTGAGGTAGTTAATGGTCCATGCGGACAGGTGTTGGTCCACACCTACCCCCTCTAACTTCCCCCTCAGCAGTGATGGCTAGATTGTGTTGAAAGCACTGGAGAAGTCAAAGAACATGACCCTCACAATACTTCCGGGGGACTCCAGGTGAGATAGGGCTCGATGCAGCATGTAGATAATAGCGTTGTCTACCCCAATGCCAGGTCGATATGCAAACTGCAACGGGTCCAGCGCTGGGCTCACTTGGGCACGGAGGTGGCCAAGGACAATCCTTTCCATGGTCTTCATCAGGTGGGAGGTCAGGGCAATGGGTCTGTAATGGTTTGGCTCCTTGGGATGAGTTATTTTAGGAACTGGGACCACACAGGATGTCTTCCACAGAACCGGAACTCTCTCCAGGCTAACACTCAGATTAAACATGTACAGGACCACTTCACTGAGCTGGTCTGCACACTCCCTGAGGACCCTGGGGCTGATGTGGTCAGGGCCTGTGGCCTTCCTGGCCTTAATCCTCCTTAACTTCCTGGTCCACTGTGAGGCTGAGGGGACGGGTGGGTCGTGACTGCTCAGGAGCTGTGGAATGTTGAGAAACCCCCATGACAGTGGGAGGAGTGGCAAGGTCTAGTTGAGGTGTGAGCAGCTGCGAGCAGACAACTGACCTGGGGAGGTGAGATTGGTGGGCTGGCTTGGTTGGAGTTGAGGACTTGGTAGAGTCAAATCTGTTAAAAAAGAGATTCAGTTCTTTTGCCCAGGCCTTGTCCCCCGCGACCTAGTCACCATCTCGACTTTTACCATGACCTGAGATGTGTTTCAGGCTTCTCCACACCTCACGAACGTTGTTATTTTCCATGCTCTGCTCCAGCTTCTTCCTGTAGCTAGCCTTGCACCTCCGGATCATGTACTTTAGTTCCCGCTGCACTCTGCTCAGCTCCTCCTTGTCCCCTGAGAGGAAAGCCCTCTTCTCATTTAGCAGTACTTTAACTCGGGGCTCACCCACGGCTTGTTGTTAGGAAAACACCATACTGTCCTGGATGGTACGGTATTTTCCACATGCAGGTACGCAGCGTGTCTCGGCGGAGGGATTTATGTACACCGTCACCACGATTACATGAGAGTATTCGCTGGGAATATAGTACGGCCGTGCACTGACAGCTAATAGTTCAATGTCTCTGCTACAGAATTTTTCCTTAACAGTAACATGTCCGGGATTGCACCATCTGTTATTTATGTACACAGCTAACCCCCCCCCCTTTACTTCTTACCGCTCTTTGCTGCGCTTCGATCTGCATGAACTACTTTGAATCCATGCAGGGAGACTACCGAATCAGAAATGTCCTTGTTCATCCAGGTCTCAGTGAAACACATAATGCTACTCTCACTGTACACCCTTTCCATTCTTGTTAGCACCGTTAGCTCATCCATCTTGTTGGAGAGAGACCGGACGTTTCCCATAATGACAGATGGTAGACATGGCTTGTACTTCCGTTTCCGCTCCCAGTGCTTTACTCCAGCCCTACAGCCTTACATTTTGCGTCGTGTCTCCATGGGAATCTCCAGCTTCTCAAGGCCAAGCTGCTGGTCTCGAGAGTGAACAATGGGGGCACTGCTCCCGGAGTCCCCCGACTCGGGAGCTCGCAAAAAAGTATAAAACATAATGTAAATGCAATAAAAAGTTGTACTCCTAGTAGCACTGCTCCACAGAGGCTTACAGAAGAAGTATAACAAAGCAAACATGGAAAGCACAGGAAAAAAAGCACAAGAAAACACAAAAGAGAATAAAACTGCTGGAACTCGCTGGCAATCTGCGCAGCGCTGGTACATGCCCAGAGAGCCCTCCCAGGGATGTTTTCCGGTCCTGCTGCTTTGCGGGGGTCAATCTTCTTCAGGACTGTGTGTACCTGGCCTGCTGAGACAGTTAATAGATGGGAGGTTGGGGGTTGGGTGGTCCAGGTGTGTGCATGCTTCCTTGCTGGAAGTCTCAAAGCGGGTGTAGAAGGTGTTGAAGTCATCCAGCAGGCTGTCTGTGGAGCTGATGATGCTGGTGGTGGGCTTGTAGTCTGTGATGTGCTGCAGGCCTTGCCACATTTGTCCAGAGTCAGCAGTAGAATACAGATGTGTGGTGAAATTAAACAGTTTGGTAATACAAATGAAGAAGAAGAAGAAAGCAATAAAAATGAAGATTTATTTCAGTCTAATTCAGTGTGCCAGCTAAGTCATAGTGTGGTATAACATAGGCAGCTCTCATACTGTTTACAGTGGGGCTGCATTACAATGACAAAATGTAATGAAGCAGAAAAAATATTACAAACTGACAAGATACTTTTGCTTAGACCTTCCCTTGACAAATCCTCACTCAATCCTTTAATCAAGTGTCCTAGTGTGCCAGAGAGCCAGCAGAAAACAAATTCACATAGAGATACTCCATCATACAGTAAACTGTGTCTAGCAATCAATTATTAGAATTTTATGTGGGCCCTCAGGCTGTCATCAAAGTAATGTTTGAAGCTGGTTTCTTAGTGTATGAATCAGTCAGGTGACTTATAAATACAATACAACACAACCAACTTATCAAAACTCTAATTATGTTTTCCGGTCCTGCTGCTTTGCGGGGGTCAATTTTCCTCAGGACTGTGTGTACCTGGCCTGGTGAGACAGCCATAAACACAACAGCAAGTGTAGCACAACTCAGTTGTCATGGAACCTGCCATAAACGTGTCACTGCAATTATTAAACTCTCACAGTTTTATTACATTTTGTCACATTTCAGTTAGGTTTAGGAAATAAAAACTACCTCACAGTAAATTAGTGAAGCCAAACTCACTGTCACAGTGGATATCTGCTTATAAATACTTAATATCCATCATATACCCTGTTCACCACCTCAGCTGCTAGTATAACTTTGTTAACAAAGTTAGATAGGGAGCTGTATGATGCTAACGCAAGTAGGCTGTTTTTTTAAGCAGTCTCACAGTGTCTGACCTAGTTACAACTGTCTTTTTTGCCACGCGGTATTAAGATGCAGAAAACCAAGTTGAAACAGCTGCTCATCTCCTCCTATTGTTTGTGTCATCAGCAGAGTCTGAAAGGAGTTTCAGCAGCCTCCGGAGGATGAAAACATGGCTATGCGGCACCATGACCCAAAACCGCCTCAAAAGTGTTGCTGTGTGCCATGTACATAAAGACAGGCTGAAGACAAGACAAGATAGGGTGAACAGAAAAATGATTGCTGATCAGTTTGTCTCTTGTAAGGAAAACAGCAAGAGCACTTTTGGTTCTTTTAATTGAACTGAGTGAAGGTTCAAATATCGTTCATATATTCAATGTAAAATGTCAGGCCAGTTGGTTTTCATGCCATGTTGGCAATATCCAGCATTTTTTATGCAATTGTAACCAACTGTAAACAATGCTTTAAGCATTGAACTTCATCAGTTTGTTGTATAGATGCTGATTCAGCATTTTCTAGTTCTTATTGTATGGATGCTGAGTCAGCATCCATACTATGTTATCCTGGTCTTTATTCTTCTTCTTCTTATTGTATGGATGCTGATTCAGCATCCATACA
>NW_018128076.1:480532-497987 GCF_001952655.1 Monopterus albus
GAGTACCTTCGCTCCAGCTGCCTTAGCTGGAGGGTGTTTTCCCTTATCTCTCTCTCTATGTCGACCAGGCTCCTCTCCATAATGCCGTTCGACGGACGCAACTATCCCACTTCTGACACCAATGTCGTAGTCCGCTGGTTCGGTTGAGCGGAGCTGGTCTGACCCTGTCCTATACTGTGACAGCTAATTAGCCAGCTGTGCGCCGGCACCTAGCCAAGCAAGGAGGAGAACACCGGTCCTGTCTTTTTTCGGTTTTTATTAAATGGATTAAAGAAAGCAATTGAAAATACTGCATAACATGGCACCATGTACTCACAGAAGATGAACAACAAAAAGGCAGCAACAACACAACTCCCTCAGAACTTTTATACCCTCCTGCACTTGTTCCTCCCCAAACCCCACATTGGACAGAACAGCGCATGCACACCACCTGAACGTCAGTGTCGAACCCACCCAACACACAAGAGAACACACAAACATTTGCGACCGGTCAGGGTCGCCACAATATAGATCCAGAGCCAGGGCTACCTGCAGAACGGTACGGGCTAAATGTCATCACTGGTCAAATTGGGCAGGAGTCCGCTCAGCCACAGTCATCTTTGGGTTCTTCTGTACCTCTCTCACCAAGGCTCTTCTCCCCTGATAGCTCAGTTTGGCCAGATGGCCAGCTCTAGGAAGGGTTCTGGTCGTCCCAAACGTCTTCCATTTAAGGATTATGGAGGCCACTGTGCTCTTAGGAACCTTAAGTGCGGCAGAAATTTTTTTGTAACCTTGGCCATATCTACCGTCTGAATGAAGAGAGATCATTTGGCGACGAGGCCACTGTGCTCCTAGGAACCTTAAGTGCGGCAGAAATTTTTTTGTAACCTTGGCCAGATCTACCGTCTGAATGAAGAGAGATAATTTGGCGACGAGGACACACCAACGCCATGCTTAAGTGCTGCTCAGATGATTGAGAGCAGGTGTGCCTCGCCGCCAAGAGTGTGCTCTTACGTGAGCGGGGGAGGAGTCACCGGCGGCCCCGATGCCTGCTGAGGGGGTGCTGGGAGAGGCTCAATCCCTGGATGCAACAATTTGTGACTTTGTATGTTCTTTACATCATTGTTTGGTTTCTAGCAGTATTCTTTATCCTGCTGTTTGAGGGCACATTGCTACATTTCTTGGACATAGCACCTTTTGGGGCCCCTGAGGGCATGGTGCTTCAGGGTAAAGAGAAAAAGAAACTATGCCAGATTTGTGTAATTTTTCCAGATAGTCTATATGGTAACAAATCACTAATGTAAGCCCACAGATGGAGCAGGAGATCTCACTCACTGACTGCAATATCATTCACTTACAGGTGTTGTAGAATTTCTTGTGATGAATCAGGGACCACTCAGAACATTTAACGCATTTGGCAATACTGCTGAGCCTTGAAGTGGATTGTTTTTGTTTGCATTTCAGTACATTTTGAGGATCAAGGATCAAGAACTTTCCAGAATATTACAGACTGTACCTCATAATAATTGAAACGTTGAGCACCTTGTTTACAGGAAAAAGAGCTGATGGAACAAATGACCTGACTGGAAAAGATCATCTCAATTGTTGGACAATTAACCATCAGTTACATTTGATTGTTGTGCATGCTTTATCAGCTGAACACTCTGATGTCTGCAACAAAGATGCACTCCATGATGAGGAAGAAAATTTAAAATGCCTGCTCGACCATTGATGGACAGGGCACCTCCTGTAAACTGATGGATACTTCAGACCATGGATCCCATTGATGCCACTGTTCTGATGGTTCCTGACCATAATTTTTCTCTCCAAGTAAATGGAGTCTTCTCTACCCAGTGATGTAAAATGGACAGTTAAATAACAACACAGAATTGCAGAGGGCACCGGAGGCTATGCCAAGTGTAACACTTGGGGCCAGCATTTTGTGAGAACTCATTCCCAATATTTAAGAACATTTTCACACACCAGTAATGCAGCAGAGATGAGTGCAAAGACATTTTAGTCAGAAGATAAAGTTCAGTGGCAAAACATCTCCTACTGTAATAAAAAATCATGCTGAGTTCAAGAACTGCCTTACATGTTAATTTGTAGCTGTTCATATTAATTAATTTATTTGTGTCCTATTATTGCTTTATTACAGACTGTCAAGTCTTGTGAACTATATTGGTTTTTGTAATGCAAGAATAACTTTTTGGGCTCATGTAAATTTTGCTTGTTACTCAAATGATTTGGGCAAGACACAGTATGTTTTGTTTGTTTAAGCTGGTCTGTGCAGCTACATAGCTGTGTATTAAATCCTCCTACTTGTTAGACTTATCTTTCACAAAAAGAAATTGTTTGCTCAAGGCAGCTCATACAATTTGATATTTGCAGAACTGTTTCTCAGCTATAATGTTCTATTTTATTATAGTTTACTGCACCTGCACTCAGTCTGGTGCTGTTCAGTGATCCTGCCAATGGGTGAGTGAGCAAGACAGAAATGGTCATTGCTATTACCAAGTTTGGTGATTGTTTTCCACTATATATACAGTATTTAACTTTTTTATTAATCAAAAAAGGTATCAAAAGATTCATAATTTACACTACTGAGCCACACCACTACACTGGGTGACATATTTCTTCCCTGTGGAAAATGTGAATTCCTTTTGTTTTTCTAGCTGCAGAGGATCCATATTTAAAAAAAAAAGGCTTGTACAGTTTCCAGGTATTTCACACTGACCCAGGAGACTTGCAAATGCTACATATTTCCTTTGACCAGTGAATGGATTTTTGGATTCATTACTTGTAAGTGGATCATGGTGTTGGATTGTGTGTGCATGTTTTTGTTTTGGTAAATGGTCTTATACTTGTATAGCGCCTTGCTGCGCTTTTACAGCACACTCAAACCGCTTTCACATTATTCGGCCATTCACCCATTCGCACTCTCAAGCACTCATGCATCCACACACTGGTGTCATCACCGGGAGCAACTGGGGGTTCAGTGTCTTGCTCAAGGACACTTCGACATGTTGACTGGACAAGCCGGGAATCGAACCGCTAATCCTCCAGTTAGGAAATGATCCGCTCTACCTCCTGAACCACAGCCGTTTTGTTTTTTATGAAACCTCCCTACATTAGAGTCAGGTATAGCAGTTTATGAGTAGAATATCATTCTTCACTGGAAGAGATCTGCTTAGACACATAACTACACATAATAGACTTCAGGAAGAACCCCTTCCCTCTACTGCCTCTGATCATCAAAGGGATGGAGGTGGAGACTGCTGACAGCCACAAGTTCCTGGGCCTGCAGGTGACATCTGACCTGAGCTGGCCACTGAACACAGCTGAAGAAAGCCCAACAGCAGAGCGGCTATGCTTCATCAGGCAGATCAGAACAGCTGGGTTGAACCGTTGCCCTCTCACCCAGGCTTATAGAGGACTGGTAGAGCACATCGCACACTGGTATGGTAACACTACACTGGCAGAGAGGAAGCCTCTTCAAAGGGTCATAAAGACTGCAGAGAGGATCATTAGGACTCCTTGCTATGGACACAGCGCTGTTGTAAGAGAGCAGAAAACATAATCAGAGATTCACTCCACTTCACACTCTACTCAGACACAAAAACTGCACCTAAAAGTTTAATGCCTGTTTACACTGCTTATTTTGCATTGTTTGCAGTTTGTTGCTTGTAAATACTACTTATTTTGTTATATTACATAGCCTTATTCTAGGATCTGACAGTTAAATTACAGACCAAGCAAACCCATCTTTACCTCTGAAAAAGATCACCTGTAGGGACAGTTTGGAAATGGTCACTGCCCCATAACTTACAGCAGTTATCCAACTATGCTTGCATCCTCTTTTTAGGTTGCTTCTCCAAATGCACATGGGAAAAAAAAGAAAAATGAAGCACTTTACTTGTGTATAGCTAGTCTAGCATTATTACATGTCGTTTTTCTGTATTATGGATACATAAATCAGTTCTTTGGATTTTATGCTGTGACTGCATGGTCTGATACATACATACAGTATTTCATCTAGGCAATGATGTATTGAATGGAATTATTGTTCATATACGTATATATATATATATTACATATAAAATTGCCTTACAGCATCCACACAATAATAAATAAAGAACATGAAAACATAGTGTGGCCACACAATTTGAACCTGGCTGCCACCTGCTTGCATGCCATGTGCAGGCTGACAATGTTGGTCACAACAGAGGGGTGAGTTTCCCTACCGATGGAGCTGCCTGGTTAAGATGCCTTGGAATTGAGGAGTGATTGAATTGGTGGGAAAATTTGCATTGGCATCCACTCCATATTCTCCCCTCCCCCAGCATGCTCTAACCAATGAGAGCTTTTCCTTAGCTTCTACTGCTCAGTTTTTGATGCACCAGACACCCGCAGACAATTGTGCTGAACAAGACATGGCTTATTGAATAAAGCATGAGAAAGACAAAATACCCAGGGTTAAAGTTTTTAGAACTAAAGATTTGTTAGTCTGCATGCCCCTGACTTTCTATAGAGCCACAGGGGGGAAATACAATCACAACCCACTTCTTCAGGCTGCAAATGGTTGTTGCCATAGGTTCATTACCGCACCCTACTGACCATTGTGATGGTTCTAAATAGCCCCATCTGGTGGAGGAAAATAATAACGCACCCTCTTTGTATTACAAATTAGAACAGGCTCATAGGTACTTAATAATGAAATATATTAATACTTAATATATAGGTTTACAGGTGACGCAGTACTGAGTAAATTGGTATAGGCATAATGAGACATAATATAAAGGTCAGATGTGTAAAAATTGCACCATGTTCTTAAACACAAGCAGAAACGACCCGCGAAACAGTTAGACCACTACACTGAAGTATAAAAAGAGTTACCAACCTAACAGGCATGCCAATAACAGGAAAATAATTGATTTGTTGTTTTCATCCAGAATGTCAAAGCAAAATACAAGCCAACGTGCAGTATTCAGGGTTCTTACACCATGGTGGGCACATATGCACATTGTAAGCTGGTACACTGCAGTGTCCCTGCAGCCGTCCATGTATTGGTACACAAAACAAAAGAAAGGAATGGATTCATGTGATGGGGGTGAAATTAACCTTTGGAATAATACTGATGATCTTATTTTGACTCAAACATTACTAACTTCCATAGCTGGACATGATAAAATTCTTCATAAAAGGCAGAGACAAGGAAGAAGTTCAGAGAGATGGGGGTGAGAGAGGTAAAATCTGTAGTTGGTAAACAAGCCTAACTTAGCCTTTTAAGCTAGTAACCAATTGCAGATGTTGAATGAAAAGTAAATTAGCGCTCTGTACATAAATGCATATGATCTACTCTTGCTATTTACTACAATAAAATAATAAAATGAATACCAAGTATATTGCATAATATATCACATGCAGTGGTATATGTTATCTTTGGACTATTCATCAAACATTTAATGAATAGCCTATAATATAATATTTGATATTTGTTTTATGCATATTTTTTGTGGCAATATTGAAAGAAAATGAACCCCAAACAAAGCATTTCATGGTCACAGTCATGGACATTAATTAACACGCCCCCTCAGCTCTTTCCTGGTGTTCAAACCAAACCCAAACTGACAGTGGCTGTAATGAAATGTGAATTATTAATAAAGATCACTTAAAGGGTCCCCCTTTTAAATAAAACATGCTCTAGTTTTCACCTCCACTCCTGCTGTGCCAGTTCTACTCCATCTTGTCCCAGCTAGACAGCCAGTACATCATGAAATTCCCAGCTGGGACTTAGTGTTTGGTCTGGGTCAGTGAGGCACTGCTAGCCATGTGGCACCAAGGAGCTCAGGAGAGAAAGGGGAGAAAGAGCAGGAGTGGAAGGACTGGAACGTGAGGTGGGAAGAGAAGAGTGATGGAGGGTAATTAAGCATGTTAAGGGGGTGCATGTGTTTAAAGGGGCTGGTGTTATTTCCTTATTGTTAAATCCCTCAAAAAGATCAGTACTAACAATGCATTAGTTCATCTCAAAGATTTCAGGCTTCCCAACTCTATCTGTAGCTCTCAGCAAAAACAGCACACATTTTGTTTTTGTTTTAATTTATTAATACTTTTATTTACAAAAAACTCTGGTCAGTGCAGTTTTATCAATACAACAGTCTGACTCACTGATGTGTTTTTAATAGTTTTTAGACACCATTGGGGAGAAAGGAGATATTATGGTAATAACTGATTTACAGGACTGCCATTTACTCATAATTTATTGAAGGTTTTCTATACAGAACTATTTGGTGCTAATTACAAAAAAACAGAGATGGAGATCTGAGACAAAGTGATGTTGAGTTTATTACTGGCTTCCAGATGAATTGCGATTTAAAATATTGCTCAATTTAAACTCCAGGTATTATCTACTGTTCATTCACTTATGTGAAATGTTATTTTTCATAAGTGCATGCATAGCAGTTATTTTGTATCTTGATATGATTTTCTGTAAACAAATTTCAAACTTTGCATACAGTATGTACCTTCTGTCCTCTGAATAAAACAAGTTTGTGCTATCTTAAAACAGTTTATTACCATCTGTCTGACTGGGGGAGCATAAACTCCACTAAATACATTTACACAAGCCGGGATCATTTCCATTAAATTAAAGTATGGCAAATCTTATCTTTTATCAGGCCACAGGAAATGTCTGCGGGGTTTTATGATGCTTAACAAAATCCTATAGCACAATACTAAAATTATTCCACTGTTCAGTCTAATGAAATTAATAATAAAAATATATAAATAAAAATTATTGGCATTGTTATTTAAGCAAACCTAGACCATGGTCACACTCAGTGCAGGACACAGAGGGAATTATGAGTTGAGTCCAGGACGCAGGGTCGCAGGGTCTCAGGGGCGCAGGGGCGCACGCCTCTCTGCTGTCTCTTTTTGCAGCTGCTACCCACCCAAAACTCCCAGCACCCCATAGAGACTGTCTGGGCACCTAAATTATATAAATCAAAAATCAACTCAAGCAGTTATTCATAACAACCTAATTAAAATTAAGACTACTCCCCTTATAGAATAAAATAACAGGAAAATCAAATGTGGACTATTAAATATCAGATCTCTCTCATCTAAATCTCTGTTAGTGAATGATTTAATAAGTGAACATCACATTGACTTATTGTGTCTTACTGAAGCCTGGTTACAGCAGGAAGAATATGTCAGTCTAAATGAATCCAGCCACATGTTTAGTACAGATAAAATAATCATAGTGGGTGACTTTAATACTCATGTAGATGCGGACAATGACAGTCTCAACAGTGCATCCAACTCATTATTAGGCTCAATTGGCTTTTTTCAAACTGTAAATAAACCCACTCAAGTCAAGTCAAGATTTTTATTTGCCATTTATGCATAAACAGATGGTCTAGGCATATAGGAATTCTTGTGCAGCTCTCCTTTTGAGTCAGGTAAGGAGTCAAAAGCCTAAAAGAACAGTCTTAAAATAAAAAAGTTACATAAAGGCAATAAAGCCACAATACACAAAAATAGGGTGACAATATTTTAAATTAAAACTTCAAACATTGCACTTAGTAATTCACATGGTGGAGTTGGATATGTCATTACACTGGGTGAGGTAGTGAGGGGTTATAACATACAAACACAGTTTATATTCAGGCCTGTTTCCATTGCTTGGTAGAGAATGTCCTGCTATTATTCAGGTTCCCCAAGAGCACACTGCTGATGAGATGCTCTTACAACCATACCTTGTGGTACATTTCTGTATTATTACTGCACATGTCTAGCACATATATTCTCACATTTTAGTATTTGCCATCAGTCTTACTGTGGCAGGGTGCTGTTGTAAAGTCTAGTTCTGTGTGTGATGATACTGTCTGCCCTGCTGTGCTTGAGGCTGTAGGTGCAGTTTTTGTGTCTGAGCAGGGAGTAAGCTGGGTGGCGTGGGTCTCAGAGCATGTTTTTCGCCCTTTTACCACAGCGCTGTGTGTACAGTGTGTCCATAGCAGGCAGTTAAGTCCCAATGAGCCTCCCTGCAGTCTTTATGACCCTTTGAAGAGCCTTCCTCTCTGCCTGTGTGGTGTTACCATACCAGACTGTGATGCCAGTAGGGGATTCTTTCTACCAGTCCTCTATAAGCCTGGGTGAGAGGGCGACTGTTCAACCGTATTGGGTCCAGTTCTTTTAACTTTATACATGCTCCCTTTAGGCAATATTATCAGGAATGACAGCATAAATTTCCATTGCTATGCAGATGATACTCTGTAAACCCAGATTAATCTGGATCAAACTTCAAGCATGTGTTAAAGACATAAAGGCCTTGATGACCTGTAATGTATTACTTCTAAACTCTGACAAAAATGAGGTTATTGTGCTTGGGCCTGAAAATTTTAGAAATCTGCTGCCTAATCATATAGTTACTTTCGATGACATAGCTCTGGCCTCCAGTACTGCTGTGAGGAACCTTGGAGTCACTTTTGACCAGGATATGTCCTTGAAATCACACATAAACCAAGTCTCTAGAGCTGCCTTCTAGATCACCAAAATCAGGAGCATCCTGTCTCAAAGTGATGCTGAAAAACTGCTCCATGCATTTGTTACTTTCAGGCTGGACTACTGTAACTCTTTACTATCAGGATGTCCCAATGATTCCCTAAAAAGCCTCCAGTTAATCCAAAATTTTGCAGCTAGAGTACCGACAGGAACTAGCAAGAGAGATCATATTTCTCCCATTTTAGCTTCCCTCCACTGGCTCTCTGTAAAATCCAGAATAGGGTTTAAAATCCTCCTCCAAGGCTCCATCGTATCTTAAAGACTTTGTAGAGCCTTATCTATTTTGTAATGTTAATACCAGTTTTGACATCCTGATAAAGGAAGTGAGATTTTATGTTAGTCTAGTGAATATTCTAGGAGTATTTGGAGCACATATATTCCTCACAAGTGTAGCCTGTGTTGTTTGTGTTTTCTCTTCGCAGGTCAGAGAGGCACAGAAGGATGAGAGCAGGAGATATCGTGTACGTGAAGGTGCCCAGGAGGAGGAGAGACCCCCTCGCAGAGGAGGCCCATACATGGTGTGAAAGATCCTGAGGACAGAGACGGCTTGGAGCTGATCTTGGTTTGAAAAGGAGAAGATGTGATCCAAGGATGAGGAGGAAGTTCAAGTGACAATACCGGTCATGACCCAGCTGTGCTCTTATCTATCTGACCCTCATGAGGATCAAGTCAGCAAGTCAGAGGTGCTGAGGTCAGTCATGCAGTCGAGAGAGAGACATTGCAGTCAGTGAGGATTGGAAAAAGCAGACGGTGTTGAGATGGTGACAAAATGAAACTGCAAGAAAGTGAACTGATCAAAGGACAATGGACTCTGACATATTATTTTTATACATTCATACACACCATTCATGCATAGCAGTTATTTTGTATCTTGTATCTAGAGTTTTGGTCTGAGCTTCACAATTAATTTTATTAAGTTCATTGAGGAGTTAGCTCTGTAATAAAAATTGATTTTAGATTTAACTTTACATGTAAGAAGAGGTTAAGGTTACATGTTAATATAGATTATGTAATAAAATAGACTGTTCGTGTGCTCACTTTTAAGTTCATGTGAGCTGGACAATGAGCTTATAGAATTAGGCCAAGATGTTTCCTGTTTTTGGGTACATCTCAGGTATTGTCTCCTAAAACTGGAGACAGGAAGCTAAATATATTTATGCTGTATTTTGTTGAGTAGGTGTACCTTACAAAAGCTGTTAAATTGCATGTTGAAGGCAAAAAGAACCTGATGCTAATATGATAATTCACTTTAAAAAGCTAAAGATCAACCAATCAACCAATTAAAGTACTGTATTCACACTGCAGAGTTGTGTTTTTGTTTATCCTTATCATACAGGTACTGTGGCACATAAATATTACCTGTTACACTGGGTTTCACATTTCAAAGACATTTCAAGTCAAAGATCTTTTAACCTGTGATCATGTTGGCGTGATCAGATCACGTGACTTATTCAACATAGTGCAGCATAAAAACAAAGTCCTGCTGAGCATTGCCATTAACTGGTGTTGAAAGTGCGAAAGTGCCAGTCTTTATTTTATGTTGATAAACCAAGTAAAACTGGAAATATGATAAAATAAATAAAAGTATTTACAGCAATAAAAAAGTAAAAGTAAATAAAAGTAATATTTATACACAGGTAAAAATACGTTCATTTAGATGGGGCCGGAATTGCATTTATTGTTATATTTTTGGCATTTTTTGCACAAATGCCTACATCCTGCACTGCAACATCAGCAACACACAAGGAGTGGAGCACATGTCACACAAGAACTTTTTATTGAGCTTGTGTTCCAGCTGTGCAGAGTGGAGCAGACTGGAGCCCCTACCAAAAGGAGCACTGCCCATGTTCCTGTTGCCATTGCTACAGGCAATTTAGAGTCACCAATCAACCTAAGCTGCATGTCTTTGGACTGTGGGAGGAAGCCAGAGTACCCGGAGAGAACCCACGCAGGCACAGGGAGAACATGCAAATGCCACAAAGAAAGGCCCCGAGACAGCTGGGACTCGAACCTGGAACCTTCTTGCTGTGAGGTGCCAGCGGTCTTTATAACTATTCACAAGCTTAGAAACACACAAAATTTGGTTTCTGTTTTTCTTTTTGGCTTTTCATGCTGTGCTTTAAACTACAGTAACAACTTGCATCATTTTTGAGAAAATAACAAATGCTCTGCAAGGAACAGAGAGACCAGAAGACGAGAGGTAGAGAAAAGGAAATAGCTTTACTATAAAGAAGGCATCTCTAGCAGAAGTTGCAACATCTCATACACGCATACATGGTGAATATATTTATGCTGTATTCTGTTGAGTAGGTGTACCTTACAAAAGCTGTTAATTTGCATGTTGAAGGCAAAAGAACCTGATGCTAATATGATAATTCACTTTAAAAAACTAAAGATCAACCAATCAACCAATTAAAAAAAAAATCTAGTTTCAAATCCCTTATGTGGCCCAGTCTAGACATTGCAGCATTGTGAAATGAAGAACATAAAGCTGTTAAACTACACATTGCTGTTAAACTACACATTGACATTTTTTGTTCCCCATGAAAGGTGAGCTGAGACAATGCAGACAGTAAAAAGAAATGTTTGGCTCCATGGTACACCTCAAATCAACATGCACAAATAAAAAAAATGCACTGCGCATCAGCGCTATGCATAATTCTCTTTTCTTTGCCAGTACATCCAGTGTGATTGATCTGGAAGAAAAGAGAAAGACCATATGGGAAAAAGGAGGGGTTGGGGTGGGATGGGAGCTACAGGTGTCCAGACCAGATCTTGAAGACGTTTCCTATGAGTCCAGTGAGACTTTTGTTTGTCAAGATGTCTGTACTCGGACCTCAAATTAACAACCCCCTGTGATCACACTAAGATCAGAGGGAACACACTGCATACAATGGCATAAGAGAAAACACCCAACTGAGGATATTGCTTTGAGGTTTTGCAGAAAGAGAGAAGGGAACATGAGTAAGAAAGAATAAATGACAGAAAAGTTGTTTTTGGAGAATTAGACATATTTTTGTTTTGGAAAAATGCCAGGTAAGAACTGCTTTCAAAATAGGTGCCTAACAGTGGGACATATGCTGTGTTCCATTTTAGGCTCCCCCTTCTTCAAAGTCTGTGAATTAAGATAGAATCAATCCACAAGGTTTTTCCCAATTCAGATTGTTACAAATAAGCTCGTTTTTTTTTCTTCCAGAACCAGTAAATTGATTTTGAAGGCCAATGTCAATGCCAATGTATTTACTTTTGCATTCAGGTGGCATCAACTTGAAATGAAATCACCTAAAGTATTTGCACTGCAGGATGTTAATAATAACAGCTGGGATAATTTCCTGCATTTATTCCATTATAGTGTCCCAGAATTTCACTTGATGATGGAACCGGCATGTCAGTGTTGGGAGAGGAGGTCCCAGAATGAAAATATCCTCAGTGAACTGTGCATTTGTGTAGTTTCTGCATTAAGGGAGCAGCTTAGAGAAAAAACATTAGTTGTTGTGTATCTGTTTTAACCAATAAATCACATAAGAAGACATGCATTTGCAAGTGCAAGTTATAAATATTGAATGCGAGTGATACTAAATACATTAGGTCTACAAGGTTACAGCTTCTAATCCGTTCAGTCAATAGCAAGCAAATTTAAAGCACCCAGACTATATCATGCAGTAACATTAAATAAACATGTTCTTACCTTCTGTTATTTAACACAGCCCATAACACAGTCATGGGGCAGGAGTCCTCTTTCATGTTATTCTGTGCTTTCCTTCAGTCCATTTAAAATCCATGACCTCAGCATCAAACTGGTTGTAGCCTATTAACCTTAGTTGTAGGCTTTTTAACTGGGTTCAGCTTGGCCTGTTTAGCTTCTGATTTCTGACTATCTTGGCTCTGCTGCAACTTGATATACTTTGAGCAAATTCACCTGTCTTTTTGCATTTCCGTTCTGTGGCATACAACGTTACACTGAATGGGCACCTTACCCAGTGTCATCTGCATGGGCTGGTTACATTGTGACATAATTAGCCTGCCTGTTTTAATTGTATTTAATTATTCTAATTTTTGTCTAATATGATGTTGTAAAAGGCTAGTTGTACAAAAGTATTAGACACTTGGCTTTTTTATATGTTATTTATATATTCACTTTGTTTCATATGTAAATGAAGTGCTGGGTCCATCAAAATAGGTTAACTCCTGGAACTTACTCAAGTTTAATGTCTTAGGTTCTGGGGACAAGTTTCTGGAACAAAATTTGGGTATTTTCAGGGATCAGCAGCAGTACTGTCGATCATGATTAGTCCTGTTGTCTGTCTTTTAGCTCTTCTAACAGTTGTTGTGTGTCACTGGCAACCTGTGGCCTCTTGTTTCTTATAGAGGGAGCATACTGACACAACATCTTGTCATGTCAAAAGTAAGATGTCAGAATAAGTACAACACCTACCATCTGGCAAAATGGGGATACAGTCAGCCAAACAGCAGAGGTAAAAATTACAAAAAAAAGAAGTGCACAGAGATGAAAAATCATTCATTGGTTTTGAGCCTGTTTTAGGCCATCAACTAGCACCAATCTGGATGGTGTCACTAACTGGTTCCTACTTCAATGACCTATCAAAGGGCACATAAAAATTTCATAATTTCCCTTGAAGTGAAAATATAGAGAAGAACCTACTGTAGTACCAGTGACCCACAAGGTTTTCTAAAGTTCAGGTTATAGGAGACCCCAGATTACATACTGTTAAGGTCCTGCAGTGAAAAAGAGCAACAATATTTAATTGAATTACAATTTAATTACAAAATGGACATGGACTTGGACAGTAGAGTGGACAGTAGATAAGCACACACTTCTGTTTACATTATATGGGCATGTGTGTATGCAGGCATATTCATATGTGTGAACTCTGTGTGTATGACCTGAATCAATTTTAGGCTGCACACAGAATCCACTAACTAAACTGACCCTCACTGTGGCACATACAAGGAAAAAAAAAATCTGAGTT
Organism: Monopterus albus; assembly: GCF_001952655.1. NCBI lineage: Eukaryota > Metazoa > Chordata > Actinopteri > Synbranchiformes > Synbranchidae > Monopterus > Monopterus albus. The sequence goes on from NW_018128076.1 coordinate 494,065, forward strand.
TTAGTTGTTGTTTCATTTGTATGTGTGTGTGTGTGTGTGTGTGTGTGTGTGAGAGAGAGAGAGAGAGAGAGAAACTTGACACTCATTTGTGGAAGAGCAGGCTCAGTCTTTAGTCTTCTGAGGTGACCCCTGAAATGGGACACAGCTATGCAGCAATAGACAGGTTAAGTGAAAGGCATTATGGGAGGAAGGAGTAAATGCAGTCTCAGAAAGAATTGAAACAGGGGAGTTAACACCTCAGCAAATACATTTCTTAGGCACAAGCAGGCTGTGTGTGACAAACACAACAACTGCAGGAGCACACTTATTTACATGATAGAAAGCCTAATGCATTCCTCCTTCACAATCCAAACCATCATCAAAAAAGTAACTGATAAATTTGCCACAGCCAGTACAATATATTGCAACGTCAAAGCAAAGGGCAACATAGACTGAAGGATTATTGACACATTTGCATTTTGAGTGCAAATTTTCATCAAATCTACATTACAAAGGTGCATGCCAAACTAAATATGCACCTTTCACATTTGCTTGGTGGACACAGATTGCGACTCTTTGTTTCCTTTTCGGGGGTGGGGGGTCAACTAGCTAAATATTTACAAAGACAAGAGATTTTGTTTCAGGACCTACATGTACAGAATATATGTCAAATAAATAATAAGCAACAACAGTCTTTTGTAATTGAAATGTTATGTTACATATGTAAATTTGAAGAACAACACAGAGTAACAATAATACAACATGAGTACGAGAAGAGCAGCACAATGGGTAGATAAATATAACATTTGTCAGGTATGGTGACAGGGATTTTCTCTTTGCTGTTTTGTTTACTGCAGAAAAACCAACTGCTACAAAAATATCTTACTGCTGTGTTTAACACCTTTCACAATGAACATTAACAGTTTGTGGAGACATCTCTATTTTGGATATTTCTGGTGTGAAACAACAAAATATGGTGGTCAAAAAGGTGTATATAACACTTATTAAATTAAGAACTAATATATTAATACTATTGACATTATGTAATAAATAGAATAATAAAATAAATATTTGAAATACAATGTGAACCCCTGTCACTAACTGCGGTGAATAAGAATTGGAAGCTTTACTCCAGTGCTGTTAAGTAGCAGGTAAGTATGGTATGAGTGCTGAAACTATGTGGTGAAACCAGTGGTCACTCAGTGAACATGTAGTATATGTAATAAAAAATAAAAATTAAAAAAAATTCTTTGACTGTCAGTCCATTTGTCAGCTAAGAGAATGACTATATGACAAAAGTGAAATACTGAGTATTCAAATTTAATTTTCCTTCTTTTCTTTCTCTGCAAAAACTAAAAATTAAGCTGACATATTTCATGTGCATGGCTATGAATTTAATGTATATACTTTCATGCTGTAAATCTTGTTATTTTAAAGTATTCTACAGTATATTGCTCTAATGTGGTCTTTTTTCTTTTGTAACAATAAATTGACTGAGTTTATCAAAAAACTGGAGGGAAGTGAAGAGATGTAGTTCCCCCTGTAAAGGCAAGTTCAGACTAAAAAGCATTTTTGAAGCATTGTCACTGACACAAATTCATAAATTGAGCAAAAACGTTACATAGGAGAGGGTAATGGAGAAAAATAAAAACAATTGGAAGCTAGGGTGTACAGTATTAGCGAGCTTACAGATAACATCTGCACAAATAAACTAAATAATGGAAGCTTTATACCTCCAAAGGAGTAAAGATGTCCACATTTTATCTAACCCATAGGGCAAAGAATTCAGCATTAACCTGCATGCTAACTATGGAATTCACTGGGTTGTGGTGTTTCTCAAGCAAAAATAACTTCCCCCTTTGCTGCCCCAAATACTACCATGCTCCAAAATAATATTTATTCTTTTTAAAAAAATTGGATTCATTAACAACTTAATGTAGTGTAGCCAAGGATGTATTTTGAGAGCCGGATATTAAATTCCAGGAAGATGCCCATTCTTCCCACTGAAAATTGCTCGCTTGGATCGTATGCCATTTTTTTTTTTATTCTGGGTTTGCTCCCATATTGTAGGGTCCACTGCACATGTACATTAGTGTTCCCCCACTGCCCCTGCCCATGCACTCCAACTTGGTTTGTAGACTTTACATTGGGATGACATCAAAAAAATAAAAGTTTTCTAGGCTCTGGGAAAGTTTTAAAAATATAAAACCTCCATGAATTAAAAATTCATAATACAAAGAGTGATACCTGACCTGCTATGCAGGTTGAGGTTTCCTTTTTATACAGACATCTTTTTTTTATCAGTGTGGTTTAGAAAATGACTTTTCTGCTGCAGGGGGACTGTTGGTTGCAGTACCACATGTGGCCACTGGGAAAATTGGCTGAACAGCTGTGGCGCTGCCATATCCAGCTCACATAATACATCCATGAGCAGAGCTTGCTGCTATTGGCAGAAATGACTTTTCTCATGGCAGCCATTTTGAAGATCTGCACTACAACTTTGGATTAGAAGTACCACACTGTACAAGGCAAAGTTAATAAAGGTACAAGAGTTTAGCCTATGAGTGGTAAAGTAGGAACTCAAAATGTGCACTTTTACTAACCAGATGAAACAAAAAAACAAAAAAAAAATGGTATGGAGGAGGTGATAATGCATAGTTTTGTGGGACACTAAAATGTGTGCCAGGACTGTATACAGCATTCATTAAGATTCAATGACTCGTCTACCAGCTGTGGAAAAACTAAAACCTTTCATTGTGTAATATCAATATGATAAACATATCTGCCAGCATCTTGTTGAAACTGATGGTTAGAAGCTGATATGTTACCGGATGGGGAAAGTGTGTATGTGTGAACTTTAATGAGATGCTACAGAAAAGTATGAGGGGCATATCAGGAAGGAGAGCAGGGACACTGAAAATGTTTGGAGCAAAAATGAACAAAAGAAAAACCTCTAAAGAACGCTTGTTGGTGCCTCCAAATGCTGTAAACTGCCCCAAAGGCACACTTTCAAGTCTGCGTGGTAAAGGGAAGGGAGAGCGCAGAGGTAAAAAAGCTGTGTTGAAATGCCACCTCCATGGGCCATATTCTTAGAGCTGCAAACATAAAGTAAAGGCTTGCGGTCTAATTCTGCTCCCATGATCCTCCATTTTATCTGCAGAGGAATGTCTACAGTCTCCAGACAGGCCCTGCTGCTTTTCTTCAGTGTTTTATGTATTTTGTATATGGTGTAAATATATTAATATGTGTGTGTGTGTGTTTGTGTGTGTCTGGTGTGTGCTGCTGTGGTTTGTCATAATGCCATCAAAGCAGAAGGTTCTGCTGAGTCCCTTGCATGTTGCTACAGGGCTATGCCAGTGAGTAAATGGCATTGACGGGTGAGGTGGCCTCTGAGCTCTCATTGCCCTCTGTCTCATCCTTGTCCTTCTTGACTGTGTACTGGCCAATGAAAGAACCATCCTCGTTGAATTGGCCATCACCACCTTCTCCATAGTCGACCAGACTGTCGTCGCTTTCCTTAACATTGCCATCCAGTGAAGTCTGGCTGCCCTGTAGAGGTTTATTGTCCTCATCACTGCTGCAAATATAAATGAAGAGGAGAGGTGAGATGTTAAAAAATAGGAACAGGTTCTTGTTACAGTATCAGCACCTTGTTGTTGAGTCATGTTAAACAAAGGGGAAAGCCAATGATTATTGGGATTGCAGGTAAAGAAATATTAATTCTATAATTTTTTTTAACTGACAATTCTTGAAGTGACTGAATGTTCAGGTTGCTTGAGTTCTGTTAGACTTCAGTCTTCATTTTTATGATTTATTTTGAATTTTATTTTGTTGTATTTTCATGTCTATATTAATATAATACACACGTTGCTGTTATACTGTATCTGCAAACACTGCCTTTTCAGAATGTTTATACTCAACAAATCTGCAAAACAAAATGTGTC
>NW_018128076.1:498032-516214 GCF_001952655.1 Monopterus albus
CAACATGGTATGCAGGACACGATCTGGTCTCTGATGTGGAAAAACGACGCAGGTGAAGACAATCCAGTCAACAACTACATTTCCTCCAATATGTCTTTGACAAAACAAATACATAAACCTGCACTATTTTGTAGGAGACTGAAAGAAATATATATAGTCATAAAAAATTTAAATAAGTTATTTTCATGTACATGCTACAGTAAATCGTGGCCATATTCTGACATAAGAACACCACTGGCACCTCAACCGTAGCATTGTGCTTGATATCAGTTCAGAACATAGCTGCATGTGCCCCAATGCTGATTTTAGGGGAAAGAGAACTTCAGGCACAGGGAAAATAATCTCTAGACTAACATTAGCTTTTTTTTTTTAATCTCACATCTAACTGCTTTGTAATCAAGAGTACAAATCGACCGTGGACCCTCTGCAATTAATAAAAAAATCTTTGAGTAGAACAAGAGTCAGTGAAACAGTAGACACTTTCAAAACACAGGCTGAAAGGGTGACAAGGGGAAGAGATGAAAAAAGTAGAGTGTAAGAAGAGAAAGAAAGAAAACAAATAATGCTACAGACTTGCAACTAAGATCAAACTGTAGCTGAAACTCTGCTGATACAGCAGAGTTTTAATTAGTCTGATATATCTTTAACACTTGTTGCACTAGATCCTGAAGAAAATCACCATTACTGATACAATTTATAGTTTATTTTTTGAATAACTTTTAAAACTAATTATGTGATTCCCAATGCTAGGGGTAGATTTTCATGGTCACTTTCATGGTTATGAAGGTCAAATTATCATGGGAATGTCTTTAGGTGGAATGGCATTATGGGATGCCTTGGAGGAGGAGGTTTGTGCTCTGCAGTTGCTGTCTAGTTTCACATGTAAGGTGCTGATGTACAGAGCAAAACTGCACAAATGTGCACTAACCAAATAACTATGGACTACAGCATACATATCGTCGTAAAGTTCTTAAAGAACTCAAGTTGTTGATTCAGGTGTGAATGTCCTTGTGATTCATCAGTACATCAAATACAGAGTGTAATAAGGTGAGTAGATGGTGTTTCTGTGGTTTGATATTCTTTGAATGTGCCATGGAGAAAATCAGGACATCTTTCCATGCACTAGTGCCACTGAAACACTTCAAGATTACATCTCTTACAGCTAATTAAATAAATCTGGTCCGGAGGCAGACCAGAGCATTTGCCAGACTTACTTTCATTTGTTAACCGCACTGCACCAGCAACTTCAGTGATCCAGAGGGCTTTAAGACAGAGTCTTTTGTTTCAGTGACTTCAAAATGTCTTTAGAATGAAAAATAGCAGAGTCTGGAATGATTCAATTATCAGATTAGGTGATTTTTTTTTAGTAAGAGACCAAAAGTGGGATAAGTAGTTTAGAAGATGGGAGTGAGAGCAAAACAACCTTCATTGCAAAACAAAACAGTCACCAATCTCATGAAAATGACCAAGATTTACATAATTGTGGAGTAAGGAAGTCAGCTTATGTACATCACTGGCCAACAAGGCTCAAACACGCCTCTACTTCCTCTGCAAACTGAGGAAAGCTAGTGTCCCACCACCATCATGCACTCTTTCTACCAGGGCACCATTGAGAGCTTCATCACTGGCTGCATCACTGTGTGGTACATTTACACCTGCCTCACCCATGGAGCCATCAGCATTGCTGATGACACCTCCCACTCCCACTTCAAACTCCTGCCTTCAGGGAAAAGGTATTGGAGTTTTCAGGCCACCAGACTTGCAACCAGCTTCGTCCACCAGGCTGTGAGGATGCTGAATGCTGTCCATTATCTCCCCCCTCTGCCCCTGGACTGTAACCCACCACAGAACATAAATACTACTCTGCTGTTTTGCACAATCTCAATACATTCCCCCTTTGTTATATTATATGAAAATCTGCTGATGACCGTTTTTTACCGTCATATCTGCCGATGTTGGTCATTTGCACTACTGTCCATGTACACTTCATAAGATATTATGCATCTCATCACCAACACCCCTGGTGATGCTGACCACCCGACAATCTTATTTGCACTACTGTCACTGATTGTACATAGGTTGGAGTCATAGCCTATTAGGATGTACTGTTTAGTTTTATTCTAATTATTTAGTTTTGTTATTCTATTTTAGTTTCTTCAGTGGTATGGGCATTCAATATTAGGTGGCAGAGAAACAGTATTTCTGTATGTCCTGCACATGTAGTGAATTGACAATAAAAATCTTTGAACCTTGAACCTTTACTTGACCAATGTGGCTTGAGAACTACAGTATGTTTAATTAACTGTGTTTTATCAATATCAGATTAAAAATTCTTTTAACTGTTTTTGATGGATAAAATTCATTAGGATTTTAACAAGTTGGAAAGGCTTTAACCAAGAGTAACTGATTAAAATGCCCTGCAGATGAGCAATAGAAAATTAGACTTTCTTAAAGCAAGATTAGGGAGACTTGGGTGGTGACCATACTGTTCATGGACTGATGAGGAAAATAAATCCAAAGAGGACAAATGCATATGGTGAGGTAGGTAGAACAGGCATACAGTCATGAAACAGATGGATAACCAGACATGATAAAAAAAAAAAAAAAAAAAACTAAAAATGTTGGAGGGATATGAAAAACAATATTTGAAAATAGAAAATTTTGCTGAAATAAAATAATCATTAGCAAGTGTTTGTCAGGATCGGAGCATGAAGCTGCCGATAATGTCGTGGGTGAACTCAATTAAATAGCCAGACGAGGATAAGTAAAGAAACACTGTCTCTTTAATAAGAGCACTGACAACGAACAAAAATTGATACAAGACACGATTTAAACATGAAACGCACTTACAGGTCAATAATATAGTCCAGGGTCAGAACCAGCACACGCATGCATCCAAGGAATCCAAAACGCGATGTCCAAAAGGGAAGTCCATAAGCCGATATATAGAGAAGCAGTCCGAGTTAGAAGGGCAAGGCAATACACGGTGGTCAAAACAGAAATCCAGGGTCAGAAACTAATAAGTCAGGCAAGAATTAATGCTGGAGAGTCAGAGCTGGAGTCCAGAACAATCTGGCAGGTTACTGGTGGGAGAAGGCTGCTTATAATGTGGTGAAAACAGGTGCAAACAATTAGGGGCAGGTGAAAACAATAAGTGCTGAGTAAAGTAAAAATTCAGAAACTGTGGTGAAACAAAAACAGGAAGCAATGTCAAACTAAACTAAGCACGAGAACAAAAACAGTGAGAACAATCGTGACAGTGTTATCTAATTCCAGTTTGTTATAAACTGGGTGTTGCTTATATTTCATTTTTATCAGTTGGAATAACACTGAGATATGGGAACAGTGACATCACTATAACAGTTTGACTAGGCAAGGAGCATGAGCAGTCAGACAATCTGACAGGTTGCAACAGCCTGTTATATTACTACACTGGATGAGTACCAGACCTTACGATTAGGTTGTCCACTGTCAAAGGTCTTGTTTGGCAATAAGGTCAGACTATACACACAGTTATCTAAACCACTTTATTTTTATCTTTATCCACTTTAACATAACATTTTTGGGTGGATTTCTAGAGTGTTTGTTCTGTCTCTTGTCCTCCAAATGTTCTCCAGTTGTTTGTTGCCTATACCAGTTCTTTCAGGGTGCCAAATTGTGCCAAGCAGAGGCCAGCCTGCCCTCACTACAACCCAAATTGATTTCCCTTGCCATCTCTCACCCCATGTACCTGGTGGCGGATGTTTTTTAAATGTCAGCCAGCAGAGGAAAAACAATGCAATTAACCTCGAGAAGGGTAAAAAAACATGTTAGTGCCTTAGCTGGAACAGAAAGGTGCAAGACCTCCTACACTGTTCACTCAGGCTGCCTTCTGGGATCAATAGGTCTCCTTGTCCTGCTGGAAGAGCTGGTCCGTGAAGAACCTGCCACAGTTACAGGGGTGGATGTTTCTTTGCTCTTTTGATTACAGGATGATGATTGAGACTAAGGTCTCTAGGTGCAACACAAAGTAACTCAAATGCAGATCACTGGAGCTGAGTAATGACTGCTTGAGTATTGAGCTCAATAAAAAGCAGCTTCTAGCCACATAATAAAACAATGAATAAAACCTCTTACTGTGTGGCGGGGGGCCATGGTCTACGGGTTTTAATTGAGGACTGGATGTTACTGTGTCCTTTCCAAGTCACTGAAACAGCCCAGGGCTGAACCAAGGCTGGGATTCACCTGAGACATTTTATATATTGTTTGGAACCTTTTTAAAGTGCTGAACAACCTTTGTAGCTGCTCTGCTGTGTTCTGGGAGATAATGCATTCTACCTGGAATATAATTTCCATTCACCTTGGGCTACTATGAAATGCTCTGTAATTATGTCATTTTTTGATGTACAATTACCAAGTATGCAACATAAAAACAAAATATTTATCACTAGGGTGATAGAGGATTAATCTTGTTATAGGGTAGAGTATGTTGCAGGCTGTAGTCTGAAATGTTAAAAGCCTGTCTGAAGGTCTGCATAGGCCTGACAAGGTTAAAATAAGCCTAAGAAGTGCTTCCAGCAACCTAAAAGAGGGACTGTGCCAATGATCCCACCTTCAGTTTGTTTATTTAAAAAATACTGTAGTTTAACTTCACACTGACTTCACAGGGTAACCAGACGTTTTAGGGAACAGTTAACATTTTGGGTTGTTAGGTCTGTTCATACACAGAAATGTAAAAATGACAATTTGTGGCTTTACAGAGAGTTAACTGAACAACAGGTGGGTGCAGTCACTGAGTGCAACTTCCCAGAACCTTATCATCACAGTGAGGTTACCAGATTTGGTACCAGTGTGCCAGCATACTGTTGTGCTAACCAGCTGTATCCAGCAACCTTTGCCATAGTTGTACACAGAAATGCTGGCCAGATGGATAAACTGTTAATCTATTAAAACAGTTAAACTGTAATCTCTCTGGGCTTAGATTTGTGACTAAAACCTGAAACCTATTTGGATGTTTAGAAAACAAAATACAAATAATTATACATACTGACTAATGCATGACTATGTCCATTACTGTATTCCTGTGTGCTTCATTTGGGGGTCATGTGAACATCACTGAAACAGAATGCTCTGGAGCCATGGAGGCCTGGCCATATTTTCTTTCAGGTTAACAGGTTTAAAGATGCTGAGATGATTTACTATTGATTATTAAACTGACAGTTTGACACTCTGAAAGAACCAAAGCCTCACTCTGCTGCATCCTGTCTATCCCTCTTTTAATCAGGCCTCAGAGATGCTTTCAGTGATGTCATCGGTTTATCACATTGTTCAAATGGTGCTTTAAAAAATAAAGCAGACCGGTTAGACTGAAATCAGAAATGAAAACTGTTCATTCTTTGCAGAATGACCTGTTTGGTCTCCCCAAACAAGCTACCTCCCCAATTCAAGGGAAACATTAGTTCATCCCCGACATGCTCAGGCCAAGAGAAATGCTCTTCTGAAACCAAAGTACCTGTTCTCGTTTTCGTTCCTGTCAGGGACAGATGAGCCATTTCAGCGTTGGGGAGAGACAGTGACAAGATGTGAGGAAAGAAGTGAAAGCAAGAGAGAGGAAACGCACAAAAAAAAGAGGAAGGAGGACAGAGGAGCTCCACATGATACATGCATGTAAACCTTTGCACGCACACTGGCACACATCTGGCTGGACTTGCTACATTAGCACCAGGAATGGAGTCTGGGTTAGACTCAGAGTAAAACAAAGACCTTGTAAGAGGTAGCTGGATATTAATATTAGGGTTCATTAAAAAAAAACAAAACATGATCTCACACACTGGAGATAAATGAATTACACCGTATTAAGCACAACAGCACAGCACAACTCGTGATTATAAATGCTGATCGTACCTCTTTGGAAATTACACTGCACATTCATATAGAGCCATTTGAATTTTAACGCCATGCCCCCACTCAGAACATTACGCTGGCCTGAAAGGCCTGGGTCTGAGCTGGTTCACTTCTTTTCTGACCAACAGGACTTTCTCTGTCACAATTGGGGAGTTTTCTTCTACTGTGGCACCCCTTACCTCAGGGGTCCCTCAAGGCTCGATTTTGGCTCCACTACTCTTTTCTTTGTATATGTTACCACTTGGCTCAATTATATTATGCATAATGTGCATTTACATTTTTATGCAGACAATGTCCAGATTTATTTGCCTCTGATTCAATGTGACTCCAGTGCTGTCACTCCCCTTCACAACTGTATTTCCGATGTCAAACACTGGCTCGCACAAAACTTTCTTCACTTAAATGAGAGCAAGACTGAGTACATCGCTTTCACTCCAGATTTGGCCACCCTGATACCCAAACTAGGTCCCTTGGCCCCTTCAGTCACTGATACTGTTAAAAACCTCGGAGTAATATTTGACAGCAGTTTTAACTTTGATAAACAGATCTGCTCCATGGTCAAAACTAGCTTCTTTCATTTGAGGATGCTAGCAAAAGTGAAGCCCTTCTTATCTCATGCAAAGTTAGAAAAAGCTATTCATGCTTTTATTACATCCAGACTTGACTACTGCAATGCCCTTTATGTCGGTAGCTCGCAATCTCTCATTCGGAAGCTACAACTTGTACAGAATACTGCGGCTCGGCTTCTGTCAAGTACTCCTAGACATGCTCACATCACTCCTGTTCTCTCCTCGTTACATTGGCTGCCAGTGAAATTTAGAGTCGATTTTAAAGTACTCTTAATTGTTTTTAAGTCTATGAATGGCGGAGCTTGTGTCTGTCTACTCTCCCCACAGAGCCTTGTGCTCTGTAGACCACTTATCCCTAGTCACCCCCCGCTCTTGCCACAAAAAATGGGGTGATCGCTCTTGTAGCAGCTATGGCCCTAGGCTTTGGAGCTCGTTACCTCCAGGAATACAGTCCATAACTGAGTTGGCCCCTTTTAAGGTAACTCTAAAAACTTACCTTTTTAGACGGGCTTTTGATAACTAAGCCAGTTTTTTTTAGGGGTACCTTCTTTTGCTGTTTTATCATCCACCTTTTCTGTATGTTATTTCTTGTTCTTAAGGTTTACTATGGTATGCGTGTTTATTGTGAAGCACTTTGTGCTCCTCTTTTGAGCTGTAAAGTGCTATATAAATAAAGTATTATTATTATGCAGTGTCAATTAAAGACTACATTTTCACACATTTAGCAAAAGCATTTTACATCAGAGCAGAGGTCCACATTCATAAGATGCAGGATGAATGTACATTCGCTGGTGATTTATATACATGGCATAGATGGTCCAAACATTCTAAAGGTCATTGGTGCAAGCCTGCCCTCCATGGAGGACCTGTACACCTCACGGGTCAAAAGGAGGGCGGAGAGGATTACTGCAGACCCCTCACACCCTGGACACAATCTGTTTGAACTCCTCCCCTCTGGATGGCGTTACAGGTTACTGTGCACCAAGACAACCAGGCACAAGGACAGTTTCTTCCCCCGGACTGTCACTCTGATGAACACTGGACCCACGACAGTATGACTGGACAATAACCCTCAGTGCAATACCTGTAAATATACATTGTACAGATTATACAGATCCGTACAGGTCTCTAATTTTAAGTACTCTATTTTTATTCCTACTTATCCCATTTCACAATGAGCATTCCTTGTCTGTCTGCATTGTTTACTGCCTGTCTATACTGCTTATTTTGCATTGTTTGTTGCTTGTTAATGCTACTTATTTTGTTATATTACACAGCCTTATGCTGGTTTTACTGTTTAGCCGTCCCTGGTAGGCTAGTGGTTAAGGCGCAGCGCTCTCAGCGGCCCAGGTTCGAGTCAGGGTTGTATCCAGAAGGGCATCTGGCATAAAACACGTGCCAAATGTCAACATGCGAGTCGTCAGTTTAACGATTCGCTGTGGCGACCCCTAAACTGGAAAAGCCGAAAGCGACTTTCTTATGCTGGTTTACTTGCCCCTTGCCCAGGTCTCTATTTTTAAGTACTCTATTTTTATTCCTTTTAATCCTATTATCTCATTTCAATGAGCATTCCTTTATCTGTTCAGTCAAATGGAAATCCACAGAGACTGGGAGAAGTGCCGGTGGTTTTGCCAGGGGAGGTGGAGAGGTACTGTTGGCTCAAATGCTGGTGTGGACAGGTGTGCTCAGCGGGAGTGTAGGAGAGAAGACATATACATAAGCATTGTTTACTGTGTGTTTATACTGCTTATTTTGCATTGTTTGCACTGTTTGTTGCTTGTAAATACTACTTATTTTGTTATATTACACAGCCTTATGCTGATTTACTGTTTACTTGCCCCTTGCATGGGGATACAGTATGTACATACACATTGAGAGCTGATGTACCAGAGTCAAATTCCTCGTTTGTCCGACACACCTGGCCAATAAAGCAGATTCTGATTCTGATTCTAAATGACAAGATCCTTGCTGTTACTATACTGTGTGTTTATTAATGTGTACTGTAGGTATTTGCAGTATACTGCTTTCTTTTCAGAAGATTCCAAGGTCCGTAATAAGATTCACTGGCCTTTTCTCATTCTAAAGTGTCAATAAAAGGCAAAAGTCACCCTCACAGCTGAAGTAGAACATGTACATCTAAGATTTAGAAAGCAGGTTAAGTGCAGCATGGTTTAGGTTTAGTCAAAGTGGACAGATCAAACGATTAATTCTCCATTAAGAAAGAGAGATCAGTAGGACCTGGAAGGAGCAAAAGACACATCACTTAACACATTCTACAGCACATCCTAACATTATTCAAATATGGCATACTGAAAATGTTCAGTTATTTGTATTAGTCCAGTGCACAACACAGCCTATGCCTTCTTCACATTTGGAGAAATTTCAGAACAAACATGGTCATGTGAACAGGGGATAGTAGGATGCCATTGTGCCTCCTTTGCTTGAGATACAGTACAAAACTTATCTGTGTGAACACTAAGAGTCACAACCACAGAAATTCCAGAAGGTTCCTCCTTCACTTTTCACTGACAAAAAGCAAAACTGGGTTCAAAAGGTACTTAAGATGTTGGATGATGTTATTTCAGAGATGTCAAAATACTGGACGTTTTTAGTGATCACTCAACACAGGGGTTATCACTGGAATTTGTCTCTTTTGTTAGACCACTATAAAATTGTCTAGTCTGCAGGTCAGACAAGCTATTTGTCAATTAAGGCTAACAGTAGTTCCTGGGCAGATATGTCATGCTTTTTATATCATATATTATATCCACCAAGTTTCTAATGAGCTTGATCTGGATGGTGGTTTCTCCTGTTTTCAGTACAGGCAATGAGCAAATGAACCATCTGTTTAATTATACTTACTGGTAATCAAAGGATCCATCTTGGTCTTTATGGTCCACTGCGTCTAAGGGAAGATCTTTTTTGTCACGCACTGTGGAGAGAGGAACAAAAGAGGTGTCATGGTTAGATTTAATATATAAAACCAACCACATGTTGAGGGGTTCCTGAAGTTAATTTGAACATATACTGTTATTTAGTTCCATATATTTGCCTTCAGCCTTCATTTATTAAACTGTTAACTAACACTGTATCCCAGTTGCATACATATAATTTGTGTACAAGAAATGCGTGTACCATTTTGAACTAGATGCTTGCTTAACGACATCAATTCAATTGCTGCCAAATTAAAAATTTTAAACTTCGAAAATACAAAGTAAAAATGTAATTCCATTTCTTTAATTCTTTCTTTATTTTTACTGCTTTTTGGGCTGAGAGAGTAATTCATGTGTTTTTTAGTATGCATTTGGAACACAGTGCATTTTTTAAGAGATTTAGAAGCCTGATTTTGTAGTAGCTGTATAAGACTGAATTTGGTTTTAATGGTGTGTCAGTACCTCAGTTAGTACCGAGAACATGTTTTACTCCCAGTGTATGTGTATAAACTCATCTCGTTAGTCCTTTGTTAGATCTTTCTGTCAGTGTTCTGTTATAATCGGTATTTGACTTAATTCATCAGTGGTTGTTAGTTTTTAACTTTACACGGCATCACAGTTCAGCACCTACCTAGACACTTTGCAAAACCAGTCACATGACCACCACCTAGACATTATGCAAACTGTAAAACATTAACACAACTCTAATATCTGTTTTACTAAATCACTGTAATTATGATATAGAGTATAGACCAGCATTTACAGCTTTTGTTTTCTTTTGCTTGTCTTTTCTTTTCTCTCTCCTCTATCCACTCACCCCAACCAGTCGAGGCAGAAGGTTGCCCACAAAGAGCCGGGGTCTGTCGGAGGTTTCTTATATTAAAGGGAGTTTTCCTCCACATTGTCGTCAAGTGCTGTTTAAGAGGGATTTGTTGTGCGTTTCCTCTATAATAGTAAGGTCTAGACCTTACTTTGTAAAGTGTCCTGAGATGACTTTTGTTGTGATTTGGTGCTATACAAATAAAATTGAATTGAATTGAGTATCAATTAAGACTACGCATTTTTTTCTTAGCATGAAAAATACTGTTGTGTTTAAGTACTGAGACTGGTATTAGATAAAATAAAAAAGAAAATATTCAACAAATACATTGCATAGACTCTGATCTACGAAATACATCATCATGCATCATATAGCTACATCTTGACCTGGTCAACAGCAACCAATTGGAGACTGTCCTCCTGTTGAAAACAACTCAATAGGTCATTTGTGCCAGCAGGTTATTATGTCCAACAGTCATGCATTATACTTTGGGAACCTCTAGGGGCTGTAGCAATTATGACATGAGCAAAGGAGTATATTAGGTGATGTAGTATACAGAGGCACAAAGTTACTTTTAGGAGGAGTCTGGGATGGATGGATGGATATGTACACAAAACACAGGACTCTCCCCCAGGTGAGTGGTGTGTGTTTTGCAAGTAGTTTTTGTTGCTAAACCTAACCAAAACATGAAATGTGATGGTTTTATAATTGTAATGACATGTTTATGACAAGGCTAGGTTGTGCTATGTTTGCTGTCATGTTTGTTTTCCATTACAAGAAAGTCTGTGAAGCTTGCCAGTGCAATGTACATAAATGTTGACAAAGTTCTTGCAGTTCCACCTGGTAATGTAGTGGTGCTGTAGTGCTGCTGTATGAGAGGGAAGAGAAATGACCTACATGGATTGTATAGAGAGCTGAAGTGAAACCCGAACATTCAGGTTGTGTTCCAGAAGAAAGAAAACCCTATTCAAAATCTCACCAAAATTTCTAATCTGGCTAATAACTAAAAATCCAGCCCTTGCAACACAATCATTTTCAGTGGTATGTTGTGAATTTCACTATATTTGCTAATACTATAATTATATATTTCTATAAAAGATGTATTATAGACATTAACATAATATTTCAGTTTTTACTGGGCTTTAATGAAGAACATTTCCCTGAAGCCTGAGCTGGTTGAGATTTACAGTGCCTTGCAAAAGTATTTATATCCCTTGAACTTTTCCACATTTTGTTGGGTTACAACCACAAACTTAAATGTCTTTTATTGGGATTTTATGTGATAGACCAACACAAAGTATTGCATAATTGTGAAGTGGAAGGAAAATGATACGTGGTGTTCAAGATTTTTTACAAATAAAAATCTGAAAAGTGTGACGTGCATATGTATTCAGTCCCCTTTACTCTCATATCCCTAAATAAAATCCAGTGCAACCAACTGCCTTCAGAAGTCACCTAATTAGTAAATAGAGTCCATCTGTGTGTATGTCAATCTCAGTATAAATACAGCTGTTCTGTGAAGGCCTCAGAGTTTTGTGTCAGGTCCGCTCGGCGTGACCTGCCTCTACTGTTCAATATATCATCCGAAAATAGAAAGTGTATGGCGCAACTGCAAACCTACCAAGACATGACCATCCACCTAAACTTACAGGCCGAACAAGGAGAGCATTAATCAGAGAAGCAACATAGAGGCCCATGGTAACTCTGGAGGAGCTGCAGAGATCCACGGCTCAGGTGGGAAAATCTGCCGACAGGACAACTATTAGTCGTGTACTCCACAAATCTGGCTTTTATGGAAGAGTGGCAAGAAGAAAGAAAGCAATAAGAAGTCCCATTTGTAGCCATGTAGAGGACACAGCAAACATTGAGTCAATACTCTGTTGAACCACCTTTCGTTGCAATTACAGCTGCAAGTCTTTTGGGGTATGTTTCTACCAGCTTTGCACACCTAGAGACTGCAATTTTTGCCCATTGTTCTTTGCAAAATATCTCCAGTTCAGTCAAATTGGATGGCAAGCATCTGTGAATAGCAATTTTCTAGTCTTGACACAGATTCTCAGTTGGATTTAGGTCTGGACTTTGACTGGGCAATTCTAACACATGAATATGCGTTGATCTAAACCATTCCATTGTAGCTCTGGCTGTATGTTTTGGGTCACCAAAGGGTGCCTCAGCTGTGTCGCATTCGGTAATCAGTGACTTGTTGGTTAGCGCACAGCTGCGGTGCATTCCTGTGATTACCTGTTTCCGAGGGTGTGCTGAGCAGCAGGGTCAATGCAGCTCTGATGGAGGACGCACAGGCAGGGGCCGAGATGATGCCAACCCCTCGAGAGCTGGAAGGAGGACGTCGTCTGTGGCAAACCCCTCTGGAGCTGGAAGCGGAAAAGAGGCGCTGTCGGCAAATCCCTCGGGAGCTGAAAGTGGAAAAGAGGTGGCGTCGGTGAATCCCTTGGGAGCTGGAAGTGGGAAAGAGGCGGCGTCGGCAAACCTCTCGGGAGCTGGAAGCGGAAAAGAAGCGTCGTAGGCAAACCCCTTGGGAGCTAGGAGCGAAAAAGAGGCGTCGTCGGTGAACCCTTTGGGAACTGGAAGCAGGGTGTTGTCATCGACCCACTCCAAAACAGGAACAGGAGAAGAGGCGGCATTGGCACCAGCTGACCCACTGGAAGACAGGAAACTGCACCTGGAGGTCTGGCTGAGACGAGGGCTGCTGCAGCCGGGAAACTGGTTGTGGAGGGAGCCCATTCCCGGTGCCCCGGCGGGGACCCGGCTGTGGAGGTGGCCGTTGCCCGGGGAGCCGGCTGTGGAGATGGCCGTTCCTCCAGGACCACCTGGGCAGAGGGCCAACCGCATACCAGCAAAGGGTGAGGAGTAAAAACAGGTGGAGACTGGAGTGGGCTCGTGGACTGGAGACAGGAAAAAGGCACCCAGCCACATGGAGGGAAAAACAGTGTGAGCAGGTGAGGGCTTGGGCGCTGCCTCAGGGAGAAAAGAAAAGGGGGAAAACATCTGTGCTTTTAGCTGCCGGTAAATGTCCTGGGCTTCTGTTGGCCTAAGGTAGGTTGCGGAAGTCTGTGACTGGGGCTGTTACAGTCTGTAGCTGGTGAATGGGGGTGAGGGATGACTAGCACCTGAGCTTGCTGAGTCCATGTTTGGCTGGAGCATTCTGTTATGGTTACGTCCCCCTGACCAGGGGGTGAGGGAGAACTGAGGTAGGACTCAAGATGCAGCCCCAGGTGCTAGTGGAAAAATGGAGGTTTAATGGAGAACACAAAGTAACTGAGTCAACGTATAGTGCAAAAACAGGGTAGGGCAGTGATGGCTGAGAAGGTGAGTAGACAAAATAATGGCAGGAACCAGGAGAGTCGGGGGACCAAGACGGACAGGTGAAGCAGACAATAACCAGGTGGACTAGCTAACGCTGTTAGGGAAACAGTAGCGAATGAAAAGGAAAAAAATAATCAACCGCACAGGGACTGTCAGCGTTGAAAATTAAATCGTGTAACGACTGCATACACGCATTTACTTACATGTAATCATCATCAATGCTCCGGCGACAACGGTGGGTCTGCCAGAGGTTTGAATAAGGAAACAGGTAATCACAGGAATGTGCCTCAGCTGTGCGCTAACCAACAAGTCACTGATTACCGAATGCGACACAGCTGAGGCGCCGATCCCACAGGACGAGAGGGCAAGAGAGAAAAAGGAGGAGGAGAGGCAGGTCACGCCGAGCGGACCTGACACAAAACTCTGAGGCCTTCACAGAACAGCTGTATTTATACTGAGATTGACATACACACAGATGGACTCTATTTACTAATTAGGTGACTTCTGAAGGCAGTTGGTTGCACTGGATTTTATTTAGGGATATGAGAGTAAAGGGGACTGAATACATATGCACGTCACACTTTTCAGATTTTTATTTGTAAAAAAATCTTGAACACCACATATCATTTTCTTTCCACTTCACAATGCGATACTTTGTGTTGGTCTATCACATAAAATCCCAATAAAAGACATTTAAGTTTGTGGTTGTAACCCGACAAAATGCGGAAAAGTTCAAGGGGTATGAATACTTTTGCAAGGTACTGTAAACGTCACCAGCAGATCCTGGTAGACTGGTGAGACAACTGAACTGAGGTCCCAAATCAACAGATGGCTGTAACTATTACACATCTTCTTATGTTATTTAGAACTTATAAAGTTAATAGAGTTGAGACTAATATCAAAAACACACATTAACCTTGTGCTACTTGGACGCAAAAGTAAAGAGCATAGAAGCCAATAGGCGACACTCTGGTGCTTTTTTTTGACAACAGTTGCTACATGGCATTATAGTAGTGCGGCCGCCATTTTGGACTGAAAAAGCCTATGCGAGCATTACAAACTAGGGGCAGGAATCTTTGGCAAACTCATGACTTGATTTGATTCGATTGATTCCAATTCTTAGTGTCACGATTCGATCCAGAACAATTTTCAATTCAAAAACAAATAAAAAGGGCACTATAATTTACTAGCTCTTACTCTCGTTTACTGTTTCAAATAATAATAATATCCTTTGCCCACTGACCTGTTAGTAAAGCTTAACAGACATTTAACTGGTTCTCGTGTGCATCAAAACCAAGTATTTAATATACTTATACCCAGCAGTATGTAAAGTATTTGAAATTATAAGTATATAAAGTTATTAAAATTATCTCCACCTTTACCAGCTCCAGTATCAAATATGATGAACACAATAATACTTTTGTGCTTTTCTTTAAATAATGCAGGACTCTTACTATATTTTCACACTCTGGTAATGTTAGTGTTACTTCAGTATACAATCTTCCACCGCTGGTTTTTGGTAGTTGCGTGTGTTGTTGTAAAGGCGAGGCGGAGGAACAAAGCAGAGCGCTCAGTTGTGTTGTTAATGTTATGTCTGCAGCTGTGGAGAAAAGGGTCTGTGCCGCAGCGTTACTACCAGAGAAAGTCAAGCTGACCCAAAATGGCACAGGTCTGTAGAAATGAGGTGTTTTCTTTGTTTCAGCACTTTGACTGAAGTGCTGCAGCGTGATGCTGAGCTGCTTGTTTATTAATATTGCACCACTGGGGGCGGAGAAACACCTGGGGGAACCCCCCCCCCCATTATGTCCCGCAAAGCAGACGCAGGATGTAAACAGTTTGGGGTTATGGTGGGGTTCAGAATGTTGCTATGTGTTTGCTATGGGGAATGATAAAAGGGAAAAAAGGCAATTTCTGTCTCTGGCTTCTTTCTCATGCTATCCAACGTTATAGTATGTTCGCTGCTATGCTATTTTAATGTCAGTCTGTTGGTGATGGGCTATTCACACAGGTATCCACACTTGTCTTTCAAAGCTCATTATCAAATAATTAATACACATGCAAATGAATTCATGTCTGAAGATGAACTAACATTACAGCCATAGATGTAGAACACATTTCTAGTATGTACAGGCTGCCCACTAGTCATGTGCTACACTGGCTTTGTGGTTGAAGTTCCACCTTTTTCATTCCATCAGCACTGTGACAAAACTAGATTTTTAGCATTTGTGAATCAATTTAGAATCACAAAAGATATTAATCACGATTCTAATGTGAATCAATTTTTTCTCCTACCCCAGTACAAACCTTACAGACAAATAACTTAATCAACACAGACATGACCAAGAAAGCAAATTCCAAATGGAATCTAAAAAAATAAAATAAAAACTCACTCACTCAATTGTAAAAACTATCACTGTGAGAGTAAACAACTTGTAAATGGTTAGATTAGTAAACCTATCTAATTAAGACTCACCATGCGAGTAAGGGGAGTACCAATCACATCACCGGAACCAGATAATAAATAAATAAATGCATATAGTGTCATATCACTGGCTGGCTGGTGCACTTCCTGCAGACTCTTATTTGGTTGACACCTCCCCTCTTAATCTGACTCTCCTCTGCCAGCCTCAGTCTGCTCAAGTTGACACAGCTGTGGCTAATCAACATGATTTCCCAGCTGGGTTCTCATGGGGGATTAAGTCTGCAAGTGGCAACAATTCACAGACAAATGCTTACCTCTCTTGTTGATGATGTACAGAAAATATCAGCTAGACTGCAGCTACTCACACTTCGGGGAGCCACACCTGTCACATCTATGGCTTTACCCACTCCAAAAGTGGGCACTGGAACCAAGCCTACCCCCTATAGAACACTACTCTGGTGAGACTGAGACATTCCCCCTTTCTAATTTAATGCTCATTGAGTTTCAAATTGCAACCCACTGCCTTCCCTACCAAACAGTTGAAAGTAGTTTATATTATTTGTCAGGAAAAGTCATGGCATGGGCAATGGCTGAGTGGAGTCACTGCTCGGCTATCTGTAACTCCTACTGGCAGTTCTCAAATGCTATGCTGCAGGTGTCTGAGGACATCACCTTAGATCAGGAAGTCTCACAAGATCTAATGAATTTGTCATTAGGGTGGTAGAAATGTGGCATACTATGCCTTGGTGCTCCAGGCAATTGCAGCAAAAAGTAAGTGGAACAGAGATGCTTTGCTCTGATGCTTTTTATCATGGATTGTCTGACAGTATCAAGGACAAACTAGCGGCTCATGACCTAACGCAGGATTTTGGAGGGACTTATCCAACTGGAGCTGTTTTAGGGTGGAGTCCCCCACTGATCAATATAATAAGCTTGACCTAAAAAATGTTCCCCCTGACTACAGAGACCCGAGGGGAGGTTTACAATAATGCCAAAGCTATTTCACCACCACTACACCGCCCATATGACTGTGCCATTGATCTCCTTACAAGGACCCACCTAGGGGGCATCTATATACTCTTTGTCCGCTCCAGAGAGACAGGTTATGGATATATACGTACATATATCCCAGAGCCCCTGGTTGCAGGCATCATCAATCCATCCTCATTCCCCACTGGTGCCAGGTTCTTTTTTGTGGAGAAAAAGGACAAGACCCTTGGCCCCTGTATTGATTACTGAGAGCTCAGTGACATCACAGATACCCACTGCCTCTCATATCCACTGTGTTTCAACTCATTCAAGGTGCCACTGTTTTCAGAGCTTGACTTACAAAATGCCTACCATGTGATCTGTATTCATGAGGGAGATGAGTGGAAGACAAACATCAACACACTTAGTAATGCCATTTGGCCTGACTAACTCCCTCCCTGGTCAATGACGTATTACAAGACATATTAATTCTCAATTTTCCAGAGTCCTGGACAAGCACCATGTCATGGCAGTTCTCAAGAGACTTCTGGAGGATCAACTCTTTGTCAAAGTGGAAAAGTGCAAATTTCACATCACCACAGTCTCCTTTTTGGCCTTAATAATGTCCCACAACAGCATCAAGATAAATCCAGAAAAGGTCAAGGCAGTGATTGGGTGGCCTGCTCCCTGGAGCCATAAACAACTGCAAAGATTTTTAGGGTTTGCCAATTTTTACAGGAAATTCATTTCTCGCTAGAGCTCAGCTGCACCTCCCCATAAATTCACCTCTTCTCAAATCACCTTTTGTTGGATGACCATGGCAGAGAATAAAGGAGAGGTTCATTCAAGCACCAGAGCTCACCATCCCTGACCCTGTGCTCCAGTTCATTGTTGAGGTGGATGCCTCTAACACCAGAGTGGGGGCTGTTTTCTTTCACAGAGGTCCACCCAAGATAACAAGATTCACCCTTGCACCTTCTTTTCACAAAGGCTGAGTCCTGCAGAGAAAAATTATGGCATTAGTAACACAGAGCTTTTGGTAGCCAAGCTGGAATTAAAGGAATGGAGACAGTGGCTAGAGAAGGCAGAGCAACCTTTTATAAGGTTGACAGATCACAAAAATATCGAATATATCCGTACAGCCAAAAGATTAAACTCGCACCAGGCCCAGTGGATTGTGTTCTTTAACAGATTTAACTGTCATTTCTTACCATCTAGGGTCAGGTAACAAAAAACTTGATACTGTCTTTCAACAGCACCCA
>NW_018128076.1:516276-518516 GCF_001952655.1 Monopterus albus
GCTGAACCCATTCTTCCCCCTTACTGCATTGCAGACAGCGCCACCTGGGAGATGGTAGATCTGGCAAAAAAGACTAATATATCTGAGCTGGGTCCTAGTAAAACACCTTCCAAATGCTTTTTTGATCCTGCTTCCCTCCATTCACAGGTATTAAAGTGGGGCCATTCATTTTGCCTCACTTGTCATCCTGGTGCCCCACAGACCCAAGCCATGAAGTTACTGGTGGCCCACACTGGCTGAGACTTTGTCACCAAATGTCCACTGTGTGCCCAATACAAGCCAGGGCACAAAGCCTGCACCTGCAGCTTCTGCCAATACCCCATAGATCCTGGTCTCACCTGTCAGTAGATTTCATCACTGCACTTCCTGCATCTGAAGGTAACACAATTATGATTGCAAGAAGTGTTCAAGATTCATGGGTTTCCAGTTGACATAGTGTCTGACAGGGGTCTACAATTTGCATCTGAGTTCGGGAGGGAATTGTCATCTTATAGGAGCCACAAGTTTATCTTCAGGGTTTCATCAACAGTCCAATGGTAAGACTGAATCAAGAGCTTGGGACTGCCTTACGATGCTCATGTTCTAGAGATCCCACCACCTGGGCCAAGCAACTCACTTGGATCGAGTATTCACATAACACTCTGTCGACCTCTGCCACAGGTTTCTCCCACTTCAGCCTGCTTACAGTTACCAGCCATCTCTCTTCCCAGCCCCGGAAGAGGAGACACAGGTGCCTTCATCAGACATTGTGGTCGCACTTGGACCAAGGTCAGATCCACTCTGTTAAAGCCCTTCAAGTGTTATGTTCACAGTGCCAACAAGCATTGCTCCCCAGTGCCGGGCTACCAAGTATGACAAAAGTTATGGCTGTCCACCAAATAGAGATAAGCTCTAAATAAACTGTTCTAACAGTATGCATGTACTTTCTGGGCTTTTAGCCTTTATAGTGACTCAACAGAGAGAGAGACCTGTGACAAATGTCAGACGTGATCCATCAACATCGTGCACACAGCATGCCACCAGATACATGGTGTGCCCAATAGTAAATTGGGCCCTATAAGTCTATTTTTAATGGCATTAGGTTTTTCCACTTTGGGCAATGTACCAAGACCAGGAGAGTCTTGTAAATAACAATGCTGTATAATATGTGTACTGAGATGCAGCAAAGTGATCACGGGAACCGTCTTTTTTCCTGATGTAAAAAAAAAAAACAGTGTTGAAAGAAATAGTTTACTTAAGTAAAATATCCCTATATACAACACTGTAAAAATACTTTGTTACTGTCAGGTCTGCTTGGCCCCACCTCTCTCTCTCTTGCTCTCTTTTCTCTCTCACTCTCTCTCGGCAGGTGCTGGTTCCCTGGGTGTGGTTCGCAGCTTTGGCTCATCAGTAATAACACACTCGCATTCTTAAGCCTCAGAAAAACGTTCAACATGGGCCAGTTCTTTGAGATTCATCTCCACGTTTTCCTTGGCTCAAGAATTTCATTTTGCACTACTACATGATCTGCGACTTCAAGTAAGACTGAACTGATTATCAGATCCTTTTTTTCCTTCTTCTGTGACTTCCCCTCCCTGGTGTTCTCTCCATGTCCCGGAGATAGCTGTGCTATTTCCCTCAGGTGATTGTGTTCAATGGCTCAACAGTGTATTGTCTCCGAGCTTCTCCTGCAGCAGTTCTTCTGGCTCCGAACAGACTGCAAACGCGCCATCTCCCAAGTTAGCCTGCAGCAGCCCCTCTCCTACCTAGGCTTGTCATTCAAGCCTCCTACGAACGAACATCACAGCAGTTCTCCTCCAGCTTCTCTCCGACCATTCCTACCTGCATCTGCGGACTACTTCTCCTCCTTCCTGGCTGGCAATATCAGAATAAGAATCTGCTTTATTGGCCAGGTGCGTCGGACACACGAGGAATTTGACTCTGGTACATCGGCTCTCTATGTGTATGTGCAGTGGGTACGGAAAGTATTCAGACCCCCTTAAATTTTTCACTCTTTGTTATATTGCAGCCATATGCTAAAATCATTTAAGTTCATTTTTTCTCATTAATGTACACACAGCACCCCATATTGACAGAAAAACACAGAATTTTTGACATTTTTGCAGATTTATTAAAAAAGAAAAACTGAAAATATAACATGGTCATAAGTATTCAGACCCTTTGCTGTGACACTCATATATTTAAATTAGGTGCTGTCCATTTCTTCTGATCATCCCTGAGATGGTTCTACACCTTCATTT
>NW_018128076.1:519293-520488 GCF_001952655.1 Monopterus albus
GGAATCTTAAGTGCAGCAGAAATTTTTTTGTAACCTTGGCCAGATCTGTGCCTTGCCACAATTCTGTCTCTGAGCTCTTCAGGCAGTTCCTTTGACCTCATGATTCTCATTTGCTCTGACATGCACTGTGAGCTGTAGGGTCTTATGTAGACAGGTGTGTGGCTTTCCTAATCACGTCCAATCAGTATAATCAAACACAGTTGGACTCAAATGAAGGTGTAGAACCATCTCAGGGATGATCAGAAGAAATGGACAGCGCCTAAGTTAAATATATGAGTGTCACAGCAAAGGGTCTGAATACTTATGACCATGTGATATTTCAGTTTTTCTTTTTTAATAAATCTGCAAAAATGTCAAAAATTCTGTGTTTTTCTGTCAATATGGGGTGCTGTGTGTACAATAATGAGGAAAAAAATGAACTTAAATGATTTTAGCATATGGCTGCAATATAACAAAAAGTGAAAAATTTAAGGGGGTCTGAATACTTTCCGTACCCACTGTACATATCCCCATGCAAGGGGCAAGTAAACAGTAAACCAGCATAAGGCTGTGTAATATAGCAAAATAAGTAGTATTTACAGGTAGTAAACAATGCTTATGTATATGTCTTCTCTCCTACACTCCCACTGAGCACACCAGTCCGCACCACATTCGAGCCAACAGTACCTCTCCACCTCCCCTGGCAAAACCATCTGCCGGTGGACTTCTCCCAGTTTTTGTGGGTTTCCATTTGACTGAATGTTTAACCACCTTTTCCCTATCTGTCCTCTCAGATGCACGCCCGTATTGCCACCTAATCTCGGACCCAGGCCCGACTCTCCAGACTCTCTAGTGCCCTGTATCAGTGTTCATCTACTAGATTTTCTGTGCATTCATTAAATTGTTTTTCTGACTAGTATCTTGAGTTTTGCTATCTGAGTCCAGCCTGATGCCAAACAAAGGTCCTGCATTGAAAATGTCAAATAAAAGTATAGCATTAAAATACCAAAAGTATACCAAAAGTAGTCATTATGCAGAATATGGTTGACAATGTACAGGTGCATCTCAATAAATTAGAATGTCGTGGAAAAGTCAATTTGTTTTAGTAATTCAACTCAAATAGTGAAACTCGTGTATTATATAAATTCAGTACACACAGACTGAAGTAGTTTAAGCTGTTGGGTCTTTTAATTGTGATGATTTTGGCCCACATTTA
>NW_018128076.1:521301-528498 GCF_001952655.1 Monopterus albus
ATGATTGTCTTCTGGACAACTGTCAGATCAGCAGTCTTCCCCATGATTGTGTAGCCTAGTGAGCCAAACTGAGTGACCATTTTGAAGGCTCAGGACACCTTTGCAGGTGTTTTGAGTTGACTAGCTGAGTGGCATGTCACCATATTCTAATTTATTGAGATTGTGATTTGGTGGGTTTTTGTTAAATGTGGGCCAAAATCATCACAATTAAAAGACCCAACAGCTTAAACGACTTCAGTCTGTGTGTACTGAATTTATATAATACACAAGTTTCACTATTTGAGTTGAATTACTGAAATAAATGGACTTTTCCACGATATTCAAATTGATTGAGGAGCACCTGTATATCCTATTGCAGGGGTGCCCAGTCGATCGCAAAGGTAGTGGTGATGTATTAGGCGTAAAACGCGTGCCAAATGTTAACATGCGAATGGTCAGTGTGACGATTCGCTGTGGCGACCCCTATCATTCCTATATAGCCTGTCATCCATCCTCCCTATGGCATTTGCTACTTGATTGATATGCAGGGCAGCCAGTCTGAGTCACCAAGCATGCACAGTCAACCGCACGAGCTACTGCAAAACTCCAGTGAGCGAACTACCTTGTTGGCTTCGAATTAATTTCTACTAAAGGGTGTAAAATGAGTGGGGGAGCCGAATCAAGTAAGAAACCGGAAACGTACCGAAAACATTCCATGCGGAATGGGAGGAGGACTTTTTTTTCACAATGTTATATTTGAAACGCATTTGCTTGATGTACCAATCTACCATCACTATTCCAGAGAAGGGAAATGTGGAGCGGCACTTTCAGACCATTCATAAAAACTATGATACTCATTCATATATATATTTTGTGTGTGTGTGTGTGTGTGTGTGGGCATGCGCAGGTTGACCATTTTGACTTGGTCATTTGAAAAGTATATTGTAAGGCGAAAAAGTGTGGGCACCCCTGTATAATTGCTGATGCGCTATTGTGAATTTCACATTTAATGTTGCAGCTGGTGATAGTGGAGCTAATATAAACTGCCTTGTATGCTATTCATTTAAGTACTTTACATACTGCTGTGTAGCTTGTGTATTTCCCACCAGGGATCAATGAAGTCCTATGATTGTACTGTTTTGTTTTTATTAATCTCATTCTTAAAAAGTAAAGCTATCATAAATGTAGGAAGTACAATATTTTTGACATGTAATTAAGTCAAAGTATGAAGTAGCAGAAAAGTAAAGTACAGACACCTCAAAATTGTACTTAAGCACAGTATTTTGGTAAATTTACTTAGTTACTTGCTACCTCGGAAAATAAATTAACCTTGTTAAAACCACAAAAGTTTACAGTTTTCAGCAGCATGTGTTGTAGTGGTTGATGGCTTGTCTTACAATGACCAATGAAAAAATGTAATGAGAGATTGCATCAATTCACTGATGCTAGTGGAATAGAGGCTAATCGGATATGACGACACGACTGGCTCTCTACAGGCTGGAGTACTTGCTGGTTTTCTTTACTACTATGATGCCCTGTAGTTTCAGTTTTCCTGTGGCAGCTGATTAAAAACATTGAGTATTGTTGACACAGAATTTATTTTCCTTCTAAATAGCCCTAGAGGTGTTTGCATTTCTGCTGTTAAAACAAGCACTGACATTAAAATAGCCCTAATACATCTAAAACATTAGTGGTTTTTAATGGACCAAATTTACTTTAACAATAAGTTACTAAATCTGGACATCACATACCAAGTAAAAGATCATATTTAAACATGTCATAACCAACATCTGACACTTAAAGATGGTGAGTTTAGGAGAGGAGTCGGCTATCTGAATCACCCCATTTGATACCTGCTAAGAATGTGTTGCTGTTTAAAGTGTCTGACGTCATTTTAGTAATCAGAGTAAATTATTGCATGCAGTAAGAAGCATCCATGCATTTAAATTCTCTTCCAATCACTGTGGTACGGAAGCATTTTATCTTTGTAATCAAATTCAGTAAACAGAATTTATTCACATTTGAATTCTCTAGCAATCTGTTCATGAAATACAGTGGGAAGTATTGTTCTTGATTACTGTGACAGAGCATTCTAACTATGCTAGGAGAATTCTCTAGAAAATATTTAGCAATCAGTACCTCCATCCTATTGATGTTGTCCCAATTCAAGTGCATGCTTGTCAGCTCTAGAATCAGGCCTTACCTGGATATTTGCCCCCACGACTCCTCTTGATGAAGCAGACGATGAGGACGATCAGTATGATCAGGGCAATAGCACACATCAAGCCGATGAACCAGCCCTGAGTGGCTATGTCTACCTGGTCTATGTAGGCTGGAGACATACATAAAACACCGACACAGGGTGGGGCAGAAGAGGAGAGAGAAGGGTTGAAACACAATGAGTGTTACACTGGACCGTGGTGAGCCAGAGCTGAAATGCCAGACAGTGTGTTCACATCCCATAACACTCAGCAGAAGCCAGTACCTTAGAACCAACATCTTGTTATCAGTTATATGGACAACATATACAGTAGCTCATATCCAGGACAATATTGTAATTTTCCGTTACATGTGTATGAAATTTAGAAGAGCATGGGGAAAAGGCTGTGGACTGTGATGTGAAAATAGCTATTACTTTCCATACACTGAAAAGTTATAGTACTGGCTGGACAAACACATATTATTTGACAACAATTCTAATGTTGATATAAATATTTGAAAATGGCAGTGAATTTGAATAAAATACAACTGTGATATTTACAGCAACATCTTTAAACATCCATTAAAAGTTTACAAATTCTAATAAAAGCTGAAATTCCTATTCTAAGAGTTCCCATTTGCCAGATCAGACAAAGCAATGAAAACTTTGGAAAAAAAAATGCAGCTTTCCAAGTAGTGATGGTGGCCATACTGGAGGGCCACAGCCTTTGGTCAACACTACCAGTTAACTTGCATTTTTGAATCAACAGTATGAAAATCATCATACCTGTGTGGAAAAACACTGACGATGCATGTTAACACCTGTGGCTCTAGTTAGCATACCAAATATTTAACAAGGTATTGTAACAAAGGCTAGAAGGCATAGTATGTTTCAGCTCATGCTCATTCCCAGTGGATCAAAAACTCACAATACTGTATGTGAAGTACTGTTAGCGTCTCATACTAATGCCAAAGGCTGCCTTTGGTGTCTGTATAAGATGCATAGGGATTTCAATCCACTCATGTCGATATTTGATGCCCAGAGCAGGAGCTTGTAGTAAATGAAAGGAGAAAGTCTGCCTTAGCAGGTGGCTGAGGTGGATAGTGTGTCAAACAGTTATCAAA
Organism: Monopterus albus; assembly: GCF_001952655.1. Classification (NCBI taxonomy): domain Eukaryota; kingdom Metazoa; phylum Chordata; class Actinopteri; order Synbranchiformes; family Synbranchidae; genus Monopterus; species Monopterus albus. The sequence goes on from NW_018128076.1 coordinate 524,605, forward strand.
CTTTCCGAAGGGAGAGCAAAGTTCGCCATCAATTTTTTCCCCCCAAACCACAATAGTTTCTTAAACACAACCATGATGTTCTTGTGTACTAATGTAAGTGGACTAATGCTGTTCTGTTATGAAAACCCTGAGCAAATGCAGATGCTAAAGGCACCCTTTAGCTTCAGTATGACAATAGGTACTAAACAAAACATCACTATTTGATGCTCTGGGAATGAGAACATGTATGTTTTACTTTAGCTAATGCTCATGCTTTTTTTTAACATGTTAATTTCCTTGTCATATGAACTATAGGCATCCATTGTATTCTAACAAATTCAAAAAACAAACAAAATTGCAACTTTTACTTTTATGAATTATAGATACTGCTTATAATGACAACCAAGTTGAGATCTGATGGCATCCAGATACACAGAGGTAAAGTGTATTATTCTAATTGACTTGGGATTACCTTTGGAATAAGTATAACTCACCTAGCATTAACTGAGTTACTGTAGATACTAGTATTGATACACTTGCACTCAGAGTAGCCCACCTGGCTCAAACCCTGGTTCCACCAAGCCAGGTGTGATCTCACCTGGTTTGATCTTAAAGGTGACATATTTGCTGCTGATGCTGTTGAGCTCATGGGAGTAAACCCTCAGACGGTACTTGGCACCTACGATCAGATCCGTCACTGTAATGGGGGGTTGTTGTTTCACTGGTACAACTTTCATCGTCTTGTTACCTTGGAGACACAAGAAAGGGGCCAATCACACTCTAGGGGGTGTGGCCTTCACTCCACAGTGACAACTGTGCTTATTAGCAAAGGTCACAACATCATGATGTTTTAGAGGAAGACTTTTTTTCTGAGGGAGAGCAGGGATACTGAAGTAAATTGAGACAGTTAACAATGCAGCGCTTGTCCCATCACAAAAATTCATCAACACTTCTCAGTGCATGGCTCTGAGATTACATTTTGTCTCAAAGGCTCAAGAGATACTGTATTTCATGGAATAATGGGGAGTGAATGAGTATAGAGGCACAAGCAGCATGTGTTCCCTCGGCTGAAACAAATACACTTTGTTTATCAAAGCCTCACAATAAGTACATGTAACGTCCTATAAACTGGCCACTGTACATTGACCAGGTAGAACTGACCACTGCAGAACGTCTGCATAACATCGGGGGCTATGGTGGCAAGGCATTGTTTGTCTCAATTATTTACAGACCCATGCTTATCTCCAAGAGGTTGGAAAAAAACAGCAACAACAACCTGTGTTTTTTTCCAGCAGAAAGACATGCCATCATGACTATGAGCATGACTCTGAGATGACAGTGACAGAAGGCAACACAAGGTGGTGACATCATGCACATTTCTATTCAGCATTTGACAAGGTTGATGCCATCCTACAGAACTCATTCCAAAACCATGATATCAAAACCAGTCATCAAACCAGCCAAACAAAATGCCTGCTGCAGAAACAAGAGACATGCCAGTCATGTTTACATCATTAGTCAGTGAAGGGCTATGGCAGTGGCCAAGGTTAGCATTATATCTACAATGTGGTGAACTTTTAGGTTTCAAATTAATGCCAAAAAGATTCAAATGTCCTAAAATTATTGATACCCCTTATCAGACCACAGACCGTTAATCGATCTGGTCTTTGTTCAGTCCTTTTTTGCTATATTGCTGAAGCACATACTGTATGTGTTGTGGTTTCGCGTCGCGGCGTCATGACTTTGTGTTTCTGTTTTCCTTGTCTCTCCTCCCTGCTCTGTCACCGTGATCAGTAATCATTTCACCCACCTGCTGCTTGTTGTCTCCCGGTCCCGTCACACATATACAGTGCCTTGCGAAAGTATTCGGCCCCCTTGAACTTTGCGACCTTTTGCCACATTTCAGGCTTCAAACATAAAGATATAAAACTGTATTTTTTTGTGAAGAATCAACAACAAGTGGGACACAATCATGAAGTGGAACGAAATTTATTGGATATTTCAAACTTTTTTAACAAATAAAAAACTGAAAAATTGGGCGTGCAAAATTATTCAGCCCCCTTAAGTTAATACTTTGTAGCGCCACCTTTTGCTGCGATTACAGCTGTAAGTCACTTGGGGTATGTCTCTATCAGTTTTGCACATCAAGAGACTTAAATTTTGCCCATTCCTCCTTGCAAAACAGCTCGAGCTCAGTGAGGTTGGATAGAGAGCGTTTGTGAACAGCAGTTTTCAGTTCTTTCCACAGATTCTCGAGTGGATTCAGGTCTGGACTTTGACTTGGCCATTCTGGATATGTTTATTTGTGAACCATTCCATTGTAGATTTTGCTTTATGTTTTGGATCATTGTCTTGTTGGAAGACAAATCGCCATCCTAGTCTCAGGTCTTTTGCAGACTCCATCAGGTTTCCTTCCAGAATGGTCCTGTATTTGGCTCCATCCATCGTCCCATCAATTTTAACCATCTTCCCTGTCCCTGCTGAAGAAAAGCAGGCCCAAACCAGGATGCTGCCACCACCATGTTTGACAGTGCGGATGGTGTGTTCAGGGTGATGAGCTGTGTTGCTTTTACTGTCTTCCGCCGCCTCTTTGCTGATTCTTTCCGATGTCAGACCTGGACGTTCACCGCAATCTTCGCCTAGATCATGCTGTCTGCTACAGGTTGTCTACGCCATCTCACCCCATGTTTTCTCCCTGTTTCCCAGTTTGTTTTTTCTGTTAGGTTCTGGTTTGGTTTGAACACTTGCCGCCTCTGCGTTTGCGGTGCGCCACTTCTCTGTGTAGCTGCCGGCTGTCTTCTGGTTTGTGTGGGTGCTTCCTGCTGCCGGCTCACCTGCTCGCCTTCTGGTTCGTGTGTGGGTGCCTCCTGCTGCCGGCTCTCTTCCTTCATCTTCTGGTTCCTATGTGCCTCTAGCTGCCGGCTCTCCTCCTTCATTTTCTGGTTCCTATGTCCCTCTAGCTGCCGGCTCTCCTCCTTCTCTTCTGGTTTCTGTGTCCCTCTAGCTGCTGGCTCTCCTCCTTCGTCTTCTGGTTCCTGTGTCTCTCCTGCTGCCAGCTCTCTTCCTTCGTCTCCTGGTGCCCTGGTCCCCTCCTGGTCTCTTGGTTCCTTGGTTGCTCCCTACCTGCTCGGAGCCTGCTCGTCTTCCTGCCAGCCAGCATAACCTGTGTTTGCGCAATAAACTGCTTTCTTTAGTTCCCCTTCCTCTAGTCTGTCTGCTATTGGGGTCCACACCATACACATGCCGCCCGGCAATAACAGAATGAACCAGCCTTACCCAGCCCCAGCAGACACTCGCCGGGAGCTGGGGGGACTCATGTGGGTGAAGGGATTCCAGCACATGCTGTGCTCACTTAGGGAGGCCCTGTCCCGTGAGTACCTTCATCCCCAGGCGAGCCCCTGTCCTGCTGGTGCCAGGCCCTCACTCTCTCAGACCGCTTGGCTCATCTATCCCTCCATGCGAGTGAGCATCCTTCACATGTCCCCGGTCTCTGACCATGTTTCATTGCCCACTGATTTAGACCCCTCACCTCTTTCCGGTACCAGGTTGGCCCTCTGTCCTGAAGGTCCTGGAGCTGGGAAGAGTAGGAGGAGGGGCAGATGCCAGCCCACTCCCCAGCAGCCGCTGCTGCTTTCTGAGCCCTCGCCTGGTTCCCCGCTTCAGCCCCAGCCCGCCCCCAGGCAGCAGCTTCCCCGGCTGGCTCCCTGGTCTGGTCATGGTGGCATCCCCACCAGGGCCCAAAACAGTCAGTGCACCGATGTCACCCCAGTCCCGAACAGATTGGCCAGCCGCCTCAGCCAGCTCCCCGGCAGAAGCTGCCCCAGCCAGCTCCCCGGTCTGATTACGGTCATGTCCCCGCTGACCCCCTGGGGTACCAATGATGGCGTCCCTGCCACGGCCCGGGGGGCGTCGCTG
>NW_018128076.1:528619-544787 GCF_001952655.1 Monopterus albus
CAGGCGCCGGCCACCGCCCCAGTCCGATCATGATGGCATTTTGTTTTAGTGTCTGTCCCTGTGCCTGTTCCAGGTCCCGTTCCCGAGTGGGTCGGCCGACGCCCCTCCCATTCTCGTTCCTGAGCGGGTCAGCCGGCGCGCCTACGCCACCTTTGTTCTGGTGCCTGTTGAACTGCGTCGAAGTCATCCTCCAGAGCAGCCTCCGGAATGTCCTCCCCGGTTCTCGATCTTGTCCGGTTGATGATGGCTGTCGTCTTTTCTTTGTGTTTTGTGGTGTGTGTGTGTTTCCTGGCTTGTCTTTGCTGTTATTCTTTGGTTGCCCGAATTGTTTCCTTGGTCTTTCTCCCTGGGTTTCGTTGGGTTTTCCTGTGTTTGGCTGGTGTTTTTTGTTGGTCACGGGCTGGGGTCGGCATTTATGGCCCTGTGGCCGTCTGTTTTTGGTGCCCTCTTTCTGAGCCCCTGCCTCCATCCCTGCTCGGCCCTGTTTTGTTTTTGGGATGTCTGGCAGCCATCCTTGTGGGGGGTACTGTTGCGGTTTCGCATCGCTCGGTCTCATGACTTTGTGTTTCTGTTTTCCTTGTCTCTCCTCCCTGCTCTGTCACTGTGATCAGTAATCATGTCACTCACCTGCTGCTCATTGTCTCCCGGTCCCGTCACATATATAAACCCTGTCTTCCGCTGCTTCTTTGCTGGCTCATTCCAATGTCAGACCCGGACATTCACTGCAATCTTCACCTAGATCATGCTGTCTGCTACAGGTTGTCTACGCCATCTCACCCCGTGTTTTCTCCATGTTTCCTGGCTTGTCTTTGCTGTTATGCTCCGCTCTACGTATTTAGGTTTGGTTTGAGCACTCGCTGCCTCTGCATTTGCAGTGCGCCACTTCTCTGTAGCTGCCGGCTCACCTGCTCATCTTCTGGTTTATGTGTGTGCCTCCTGCTGCCAGCTCACATGCTCGTCCTCTGGTTCCTGTGTCCCTCTTGCTGCCAGCTCTCCTCCTTCGTCTTCTGGTTCCTTCGTCCTCTTGGTTCCTCGGTTGCTCCCTACCTGCTCGGAGCCTGCTCGTCTTCCTGCCAGCCAGCATAACCTGTGTTTGTGCAATAAACTGCTTTCTTTAGTTCCCCTTCCTCTAGTCTGTCTGCTATTGGGGTCCACACCATACACACGCCGCCCGGCCATAACAGTATGTCACTTCTAAAATGGGGGGAAATCAGAACTAAAGGCCCATCTGTAATATTTAAAGTAACAGTTTCTCTCCATAGTTGAGGAAAATAAATGCTGTGGCCAGTATCCAATTTCTTGGATTATATTATTAGCGTATTGTATATCCTGAAATGCTTTGCAAGAGCAAATACTGAATGTATAAAAGTGTTGTGTTCCTCTGCCCCCCATTCTTATCTGTTCACCATGTGAAATGTCCTGCGAACAGTTCAGTTTGGAAAAGTCAACAACTTTGGTTCCACTCAATTAAATTTAAGACTAGAATCCACTTCATGAAGCAAGTTATTAGAACACATCAACTAATTTCCCAAGAATTCTCTGAGAACAGGTTGGAATATTAAGAAGCTGAGTATGCCTGTACACATTTTAGCACTATACTCACACCCCAGCAGTTATTCCTACTGTATTTTTCCTCCCTTTCGATGAGATTTTCCATTTCCTTTTCCATGTCAGGGGTTACCAGTTTCCTTCTCTTGTGTCACCAAAGTATCATCTTTCATCTAAACCCTCCTCTGACAGACACACACAGACGCCTGAGTCATAGTCACAAAGAGAAGGGAGAATGAAAGGGTGGCGATGGAAGGCATGGCTTTCAGATTTGGAGAGAAGAGGATGGATGGGAGGGGTGGAGACAAGTAGACCAAGTTTCATCAACGCCCTCTCCTCCCTCTTATCTTTTCTATTCACATTCAGGCATCATAAAGAATTAAAGCCACTGCCCAAGTATGTGAACAATACATCTGCCCTTGATCAATGATCACAGGCTGCTGAATTGTTAGTATGTGATAAACAGCCTATAAGGGATGCACTAGCTAGTCACAACCAGCTCTGGGATTCCAGGAAAGGAGGGATGATGAACAGGCTTCACCTTCAAGAGTCGAGCCTTATCCAAACAAAAGCAAGTGAATATGGACCAAAAAAGTGACACATTCAAACAATAATTCAAAAAAAGCAAGCCAAACAGCCCATTCACAATACTGGTCCAACAAGAGCCACATGCCAAACTGCCTGGTGAAAAGAAACAATTGTGATAGTGCCCTGCACAGGAACTTAGTGGTGACATGACAATGATCAACATTTTCCAACATATAAAAACTGGGGAAAGATAGATCACAGAGTATAAGTGAGACAGACACACAGAATATGGTATGTTGTACCTTCTGCTCTTTTAACAAAGTTTGATTTGATTTGATTTTGATTTGATTTATTCTTTCAAGCATGTAAAGACAGTCAATATGTCAACACACATAATTTCACATAGTGTTAACATTCTTACACCACACCCACAATGTTCCACCCAATTAATCATTAAACCTGTTCTTGCATATATCTTGATTGACACATACCTTTATACTTGTGTTTAAACTCATCAATTCTATTACTATTTTTTATGTCCACACTTAAATTATTCCATAGTTTTACCCCACTTATGGAAATACAGAATCTTTTTTTGGTTGTACGTATAGCATGAATTTTTAAATTTAACTGACCCCTTAAATTGTATCCCCCTTCCCTTTCATTAAATAGTTTTTGAATTCCACCAGGTAATAAATTGTTCCTGGCTTTATACATAAACACAGCAGTCTTATAACCCACTAAATCAAAAAATTTTAACAATTTAGACTGTATGAAAGCTACATTGGTGTGATCCCTATATCCCATCTTATGCACAATTCTTATCGCTCTTTTTTGTAATATATACAATGGTTGAAGTTAAGTTAAGTCTCAAGTTGAGACATCAATCCTTAATAAACCTACAATAAACCTAAGAAAACACTCATAAAAAACTGGCTAACTGCAGCAGATGCTGCTACAGTTGAAAGTTATCTCTTATGAATGATATATTTTCTTCTATCACACATTTTCTGTAAAAAACTTTACGTCAACATGATATGTTTCCTTTCCATTCTTTCATGCTGTTTCCTTTGTGTGTTCTAGTCTTGCTTTATTCAAACATCAGACTGTTTTTTCATTATGTACTTGTCCTGTTTACAAAAGTCTGCCTGAAAGAGCTCTCCATTAAGGCTGGTTTTGGACTGGCTAAGGTAGGAACAAGGACATGTTTCATCAAAGCCACCAAGCAAACAATTTTGTGGTAACGAGAACCAGCCACTGGGGTGCAATTGAAAACTCTATGAAAAAATAATGCATTAATTACAGTATTTAATGAGGACCTGAATTATTCTTTAGCATTTTGATTATATATAGGAGGCTTGTGGTTGTAATCAAAGCTGTTGCTAAAAAGACTGAATTTCACTGGCAATGCAGGGAAAACATAGTTTAGCCAGATCATTAAGCCTACATTTCTGTCTAATGGGGATTTCTGTGAATAATGATGAACTGAACTGAATTCACACAGTGTAATTTAAGAGAGTGGACTAGAGTGCTGGAGAATATCAAGATTCTATTTTCCAGAAATAGGGTGCAGAGGCAAACCCAGGTGAAAGAGTATATGGGTGTGTCCAACATTGTTTGCAGTTTTAGAGACCACTGGCATGGGCACATTTTGGATGCAACCAGGTGCAACATGGAAGAGAGACTGAATACATTATTAGTGGGAGGAATGCACTATGAGCAGGTGGGGTGTGAGTAATGGCAATTCAAATTAATTCCTTCCATTCCCTTTAAAAGCATCAGAAACATGACTTTGACTCTCACTGATGTCATGATAGCTGATCTGGAGAGGCTCAGCCAGAGACAATTTTTCACACGGAAACCAACTGGACCATACTGTGGGAACCTGACCAGCTGGATAGGAGCTGTTCCCATGCCACTTGCCCAGAGAGACCCCACTCCTCTGTCAGGCTGAGGGTGATCTCCCTTACTCTGGACCCTGAATTCAACCTGGGTCCTCCTGCTTCAGATACCAAGCACTCGCCCTTCCTGGGATCCCGCTTAGCTCGCTGCCTTGAGGGGCTTGGGAAGAAGTGCCACAGGAGGAATGGTCAACTCCAGCCAGCCCTAGAGTCTCTGCCCCAGCCTGCCCGACAGCCTCAGCCTCCGTCAGATCCACAGCTGAAGCCTCATCCCTAGCCTGTTCCCCAGCTGCAGCCTACGTCTCAGCTGTCTCCGTCAGTGCCCTAGCTGCAGCTCCTCTCCAGTGCACCGATGAGATCAACTCCACCGTGAGTTCAGCTCTCCGCCCATGTGCCAACAATGAGGCTAGCATTGGGATTCCTAAGCGGGTCAGCCCGACTGCCGCCACCACCTCTGAGTCCGTTCCTGTTCCCCGGCTAGACAGTGCGGGCATCCCCACTGAGTTGATGGTTCTCCGGTGTGCTGACAATGCTGACAAGAGTGTCCCCACTGAGGCTCCTTTCCATCAGCGCGCTGACAGAAGTGTCCCCACCAAGGCCCTAACTGTGTGCTGACAAGAACTCACTTGCCAATGCCTCTTTTCCCAAGCAGGTTGGCCAGAATGCCAATGCCACCTCCATTTCTGTCTCCAAGCAGGTCAATTGGTACGCCTGTCTCCAAGCGGGTTGGCTGGACCACCAATGCCACCTCTGTTCCTGTACCCGAACGGATCAGCTGGACTGGTGATGTCACTTTCTAGCCTGTTCCTGAGTGGGTCAGCTGGACCACCAACGCCGTCCCGTTCCTGTTCCTGAGGGAGTCGATGGCAAAATCAACCCTGTGTCTGTCCCGCTTCCTGAGTAGGACAATGACGACAATGACACCATCTTACTCTCTGCTCCTGAGTGGGTCAACGATGCCATCCTACCTCCACTTCCTGAGCGGGTCAATGGCGACATCAACTCTGTGTTGGTCCCACTTCCTGAGGGGGACAATGACAATGACGACAACAGCCCATCGGTCCTGCCAGTTAGCACCTCATCATCCCTGCCAGTCAGCACCTTATTGGCCCTGCTAGTCAGCTCCTCATCGGCCCTGCGACTCAGCTCACTGCTGGTCCTGCCCTTTTGTTCACCGCTGGTCCTGCCAGTCATGTCACCACCAACTATGCACATCCACACTCCGCCTTTGCTTCTCAGCCTCTCAGCAGTCCAGCCTCGCCGGTGCAGACCCACAGCAACCAAAGTCTCGGTCCTGTCCTAATCCTTCCAGTCGGCCGGTCTTCAGCCCTGAAGCCATCCCCCAGAACAGCCTCCTCGGCTCCTTGTTGGATCTCGAGGTCACCCACCAGAGTGGCCTTCTCTGCCTCCTGCCCGGTCCCAAGGTCGCTCACTGGAACCACCTCTTCAGCTCCCTGCCTGGCACCCTGGCCATCCCGCCAAGAGGCCTCTGTGGCCTCCTGCCTGGTCCCTTGGCCATCCTCCTAAGCGACCTCCTCGGTCTCTCGTCTGATTCCATGGTCATCCTTCTGACTGGCCCTTCCTGTTTCCTGGATGGTCCCAAACATATCCTCTGGACCGGTCTCCACGCAAAGACTCTTCTGTGGGCCTTATGGTGTGACTTGGTTTTGTGTTCGTCGTGCCCACCTTCCTGGTCCCCCTACTTGGGTTTCCTTGTTTTTTTGGTTGGATGTCTGGGAGCCATCCAGATTGGCTGGGGTTTTGTTATGGTTTGTGGCCTTATTTCCTGTTTTGTAACTTTATTTTGACATGACTTCTAGTTTTGGTATTATTTCATCTGTCCTAGCTTTACCCTGGTTCACTATCACGCTCATTAAATTCACCTGTACCTCATTACCTCACGGGTGGTCACCATATATATACTACTCCCGCTGCCTCAGTCCCTTGCTGGTTCATAAAACGCTCTCTGTATCTCCATGCTATTCCTCAGGTTCTCCCGTTTACTGCATGTTGGTTCACATTGTTATGCACATGGGTTCCTGTCATGTGTTCCCACTCCCAGTGGCCCTTTTGTCTACCCTCCGAGTCTGAGGACACCTTTTGTTTGAATGTATTACCTGTACCTTTGAGAGATGTGGCACCCCTGGACTTTGCTGCATTTTTTGTTACTTCTTTTAGTACAAACCTATGTTCATCCAACTCGCTTGATGTCTGCAATTTGGGTCCTTCCTGAGTCAGAACCTAACACTTACTGTACATGCGTTCTGGCAATAAAGCCTGTAAATAGCGGTAATTATATAGGACAAATAGAATGAAATGACATGAACCAACCCTCTCTGACCATGTTCATATACTGAGGACTTGAATATTTTTTCTTATTTGATTTATTTATGGCGGAGGGTTCATGGGAGTTTGCCCAACCAGTGCACATGTGTTTCGTGGATCTGGAGAAGGCATTCGACCGTGTCCCTCGCAGCGCCCTGTGGGGGGTGCTCCGGGAGTACGAGGTCCGGGGCCCTTTGCTAGGGCCGTCAGGTCCCTGTACGACCGGAGCAGGAGCTTGGTTCGCATCGCCGGCAGTAAGTCAGACTTGTTTCCAGTGCATGTTGGACTCCGGCAGGGCTGCCCTTTGTCAGAGGTTCTGTTCATTATTTTTATGGACAGAATTTCTAGGCGCAGCCAGGGGCCTATTCTCTGATGCCTGGAATTTTGTCCCATCTATGACAACTTGAATTAATAAAACAAAGTATTTCTCCAATTTAGTTTAATTGTAGCTGAAACTTATTTCTAGTTGCAGTAACTGGTTGCTCAGGAAGACTGAAAATGGCTTTCTTAACACTGGCACTCTTTCAGCCTGCCTCCCCTTGTTGTCTGACATAATGACAGTGTGACTGTGAAGGCACTTCATTTACTTGATGAGATAAGAGTTAATTACAGTGTGGATTTGAGCAGCTTTCAATCAGTAGACTGCTGAAACAATCCCTGACCTCCTCTGCCTGCATTTCTGCTCTGCTTTTCTTTATCATTTTCCCCTCCCTTCACACACTCAGTATTTAGAAAGACAGGGCTGGGAAAGAGAAGTCAGGCTTTTTCCTTTCCGCTGCTCCTTCACATCAAGAGGAGCCAGCTGAGGTGGCTCGGGCATCTGTTTCAGATGCCTCCTGGGTACCTTCCTAGGGAGGTGTTCTGGGCATGTCCCACCGGGAGGAGGCCCTGGGGAAGACCCAGGACATGCTGAGGGACTATGTCTCTCGGCTGGCCTGGGAATGCCTCAGCATTCCCCTGGAGAAGCTGGAGGAAGTGTCTGGAGAGAGGGAAGTCTGGGCATCTTTGCTTAGACTGCTGCCCCCGCGACCCGGTCCCGGATAAGCGGAGGAAAATGGATGGATGGATGGATTTATTTATTTCTAAATTATCACAAACATTTCATAAGTCAGGTAATTTCACAGTAAATTATTCACTGATCTCACAGTGAGATGATGTCTAGATGTAAGGGTTAATGTTAGTGGTGCCATACATTGTGGTACCTGTTCTTGTGCTTTCCAGCCTAGACTGTTGGGAAAATTACCATGTACCTATGTTTGTAATAAACAGTAATCTGAGCAGGTTTTAACTCAACCATAACTTCAGGTCAAAATGAGCACCAAAATTGCACTCTGCTGCCTAATCGGCCTTAGGTGCACCTCTCCTTCCACCTCAGCATAAATGAATTCATTCATGGCAGGAAAATGCCAACACACCATTGTGCAAAAAGTAGACTTGCTCCAAAGAAACTGCATTTGAAGCTATGTTGGGTTTGTGCTAGCAGGAAAATAGACCTCCATCTGTCTTTTGCATCCAATCATTTCTCTAATCCTCAGCATTAATATCTTAGATATGCTGAGGTTCCACTGAAAAAGATTAAACAAATCTATGGCTTTTGCTAAAGATAGCAAATATGACATGATATATTATTAGCTGCAGCAATTTTTTTTGTTAGTTTGCTTGTTTGTTAGTTGCACTTTGGGGTAAAACGTGTAGCTTTATATTTATACACTCTGGAAACAGCAGCATGAACAGAACCAAAAATTATGGCTTATATATATATATATATAATATATACACCCCAATCAGGCATAACATTATGACAACCTGCCTAATACTGTTTATGTAGGAGTCAGTAGAGACCATTGTACAGTATTTCTCATTTTCAACCATTTTAACAAAGATTCAAATAAATTTAATCTTTTGAAAAGTACAAATGGAAGTTAAAAGTTTAATCTACAGTAGGGCAACCTCATCATCAGTGAGCAATGAGCATCGCCAGTTCATCATTTGCACTTCTTTAGACCCCTGTTGGTAGGTACTGACCACTGCGGACCAAGAACACCCACCAATACCTGCAATGTGGGAGGTGCTCTGACCCAGTCATCTCACCATCACAGTTTGGCCCTTGTCAAAGTCACTCATCACTTGCCCATTTTTCCTGCCTCCAACACATCAACTTTGAGGACTGAATGTTCACTTGCTGCCTAATATACCCCACACAATGACAGGTGCCACTGTAACAAATAGTCAATGTTATTTAATTCACCTGCCAGTGATCATAATGTTATAGCTGATTGGTGTATATTTCCTCTGTGTCATTTTGTTTTCAATTAATATCTCACCACTCTGGTTGTTTTTAATCCCTGACAATTAAGTTCAAACCTTTAGGTTTTGATAGCTCAAGATGGGCTTGATCTGGTTTCTTACTGTCCAGTGTGAACTCTAGCACAAACTCGCTGCTGCCGGCCGGGAAGTTGTGTCTCCAGCTGACGTTAGCGTAGTTACTGTTAGGCTCCACCGTCAGATTCCAGATCTCTCGCCCAGGGGCCACTACACAAGGAAGGGTCAGGGATAAAGGGTTAAAAGGTCAGGGCAGGGCAGAGAGGGCACAGTTACAACAACCAGACACAGGGTTCTATTTAGATTTAAGCTAGGTGCTAGTACAAAGGGAGTCTTTCTACCAGAATGATTGTTCTGGTTCCAGGCATTTTAATATGCTCACGGACAGAAAATTTGCCCATAATAAAATTCCAAAGCACTTTTCAATTAATTAAACACTAAGTTTCAATGCTTAATTCTGGTTTAGAGTGACTCCAAAGCTAGTCGAATCTAAACACTGCAGCCAATGAATATCACAATCCTCGTCAATTACTGGCAGCTGTCATCACTCTATAGTGTAAAGGGCACTCTCTCCAAGACCTTTACACTAATCAAAGTCCATTTAATTAAAAAAAAGTCTGGATTCTCACTTCCTGACCAGGATGATAGTTGCTGGCTACATCCCAATACTCTGAAGTAATTCCCCACTTTTCATGCAGCAGGTACAGCACAGCCTATCGGAATGCAGCCCTGATGTACTTTCCTGTTTTGTCAGGTGGGAGAAGGCCATAGTCTTCTGATATGTAGAGATTAAAGTGCCATTCATGGTCATCTAAATCACTAGAAAGACAGTATAAGAACTAGAATAGGACAACAGCATGTACCCAACACTTTCTGATCTGTATGTTTGGTGGTGACCAGCACAGGAGAGGTGGTGATAGTGGTCGCCTTGGTTGTGGTGGTGGTAGTAGAAGTAGCAGAAGTTGTAGTTGTAGGAGTGGTAGTAGTTGAGGTACTAATGGTTGTAGGAGCGATGGTAGTAGGAGGAAGAGGTGCAAGAGGTGGAGGAGTAGGAGTGAGAGCTGAAGCCACAGAGGTGTTGGTAAGCTCAACTACAAAGGAGGAGGTGGAAGAGAGCAGAGGGTTAAAGACAAGGTAAGGAGAACATCAAACAGACACAGTGGCACACACAGCAAAAAGGCAATGAATCCCTGAGCTAAAACAGAAAAGGAATTCCTCACAGGAGGCACCCATCACCACATGCATCACACACTTTGACTGAAGCCATCCTCAGTCATTAAATGATCACATTGTTTTCTACTTCATGTCTGTTTGGATCCACACACACTGCAATATCATTGTGCTGCATAGTGCCTGAGGACACCTAAGAAGAACCACCTGTCTTCAGCCATCCTGGTGTACTTCTACTGCTGTGCCATCTAGAGCATCCTATGGAAACTGCTGCCTCTGACTGCAAGGCACTGTAGCGGGTGGTGAAAACTGCCCAATGCATCACAGGGACTCCACTTCCAGCCATTGAGGGTGTCCACAAGGAACGCTGTCTCCGACGTGCTCGCAGCATTCTCAAGGACTCCTCTCACCCTGCTCACAAACTGTTTGACCTCCTGCCCTCTGGGAGGTGCTTCAGGAGCCTCCGGACCAAAACCAGTAGACTCAGGAACAGCTTCTTCCCTACAGCTGTCTCCTTACTGAACTCTGTCCCCCGCTGACCCCCCACTGCCTTCCTCTATACCACTACATACACCTCACCCTGTCTCATCTCTCCTCCGAGGACTAATAATATGCTTCTGTTATCTGTAACACTGAAGTGATCTGTTAATTTGCACATACTCTACTCTCAGGATATTGCTCTGTATTCATTTGCACACTGTTCATATGAAGATACTGTATCTTTATTTTTATCTTTGCACTATTTACATCCATTGAACTGTTCACTCATGTAACTTATCTTCTTAATCTGCACTATTTCATTCCATTTCATCCCATTGCACTGGTGTTCCATAAGCTTAATGTACCTTATCCATTACTTGTAATTTAAATCCATAAAATCTGTTGTACATTTTACATTTGCCTACATATCTTACTGTAACTATCAATTGTACATATCTATCAGTAAATTAGTTCTGATTGTACGTACTGTAGATACTGTGCACTCTGCGCTGCTGTTATTGCACTTCTGGTTAAATGCTAAACTGTATTTCATTGCCTTGTACTTGTACATGTGTAATGACAATAAAGTTTAATCTAATCAAATCTAATCTAATCATAGACCTAGATGTCACTGCCACCACAAGGACAAATGCTGATATTACAACATGTCTGTCACAGTGTGATTCTACTGTCGGAAACCCCAAATACAACAGGTGACTTTATTTTTATTTCATCAAGTATTTTTGTTGCATTTATAGGGGACTGGTTTTATACATCAAAGTCAGTTTACTGGTCATGGGGGGTACTGCTACAAAAAGATGACTTGAATTGAATTTGCTTTATAAAGACAGAGAGAATACCTGAGCTTGGCTTTAAGACTACACCTTTATAACAAAAGTATTGGAGTTTGAAATACAGTGTGTGGGTCAAAGAAAAATGTTGTGTTTAGTGCATTATGGAAAATGTTGCACACATTGACCCAACTTTACCCACACTAGAAATTAAAAGTTATATTATCTCAACCCTTTGACTCCATTTTGACCACTCTTTATTAAAATCTATTTCTCACAAGTCCCCTAACCGTGTAAGTGTAGTACTAAATTGCTGGAGTGTCCCTTTAAGTATTGTACCTCCATGATATTGAGGTAAAATTACTTCCTCATTAACTTCATTTATAGACCCACTATCATTGCAGTGAAAACTGCAGTAACTGTCTGCCTGTGAATCATTTTCTTTTTGACAGAAAGTCTTCTCTTCTATGGATGCTTAGCCATTGTTTAGAGCTCAGCTTGTTATCAGTTTTTTAATATTTTTCTCATGCAGATAACTATTTGCTGTGGGTGGGTATTGAACCCTAATCCTTTTTGAAGACTGGCCAGATTGTGTCAGTAACACTATTAAAAACAGTGAAGCTCTGAGAGCTGAAATAAAATTATTTTAAAGTTCTTTGTCTCTTATTATTTAACTTGTAATTTGACCAATTTTAGACTGTATTTGCATTAGGCAAAGTTCCTGAATGAGAGGAAATGTGCTTACAGTAATGGATATTGACACACTTTTACTATCTGCTGTATAAATACTCAGCCCTGTTCTTTTTTTGACTTTGTTGAAACTACAGCCATCCTCAGGTTGAGAAGCAGCACATCTTTTCCCAACTATGTACACTTCAAATGTTATTCACTCTTACTGTACCTTGACATTGAGGTCATCTCCAGTCCATGAAGGGTGTCTCTAATGATGCCCCCCTCCCAAACATTTCCATCATACAACACCAAACCTTAGCCAGCATGTCTGTATAACCAGGCATGACAAGCATGCCCTCAATCCACCGTGCAAAGGAAAAAGAAGGTTGCGAGCCATTATAGCCCAGTGAGGTAAGGCAAGATCAGCCCAAAGTCTCAAGCCATCTTACCTGCAATCCCCAGCGTGTGCTGCTGAGCCAGTGAACAGTAAAGATGGCAGAGTGACATGACTTTTAAAAATGCTCAGAAGCAAAACAATCAAGCCAGCGAGTAAGTGAGCAAGCTGACTGCTGATGGAATTTTGCTCATTTGTCCTCTCCAGCACACTTCTCAAATCACACTCCCAAAACAGCAGCGTCATTGTGACATTATTTACAATGGCAGAGTGAAAAACTGCAACACAGGACTAACCTGTGTCTCATACAGTAGCAGAAAGGAAGAGGCAGTGATGCTTTGAGAATGCACTGTAAAGGTGCACTATCAGGGATTGGTTCAGAAATCAAAGGTTAAATGTCAGAACAAAGACAAAGGGCTTGAAGAACGATTCTGTAGCAGCTATCAGGCTGACTGTCCTGACTATAAAATCCACAGAGTAGATAATAATGCCAAAAACTTTAATGTGTGAAACACAGCACAATATGTTATCTAATGTATCTGATCTCATAAAACTGGCTCACTAAAACTGTGAACTAGAGAGAACACTGACACTCAAAGCCACTGATGACCTAAGAATGTTGAGTGGGCTTATTCAATCCCCAACAGCACAGAGCAGCAGACAAACAGCAGCTTTGCTCACAGAAGAGAGATGGAGAGATGAGTAGAGGCAGACAGGTAGATGGACAGATGAGAAAAAAGAAAAGAAAAACCCTACATACAGTACAGCAGTTTGGTCTTGACTTAGAAATAGTTTGGCAAACCTGCCTAAGTTCCACTTACCAGCATTTCTGAGAGTTTTTGCCTGTATCATACAATCACCAGAGGATGGAGAATGCTTGGTTCAATTCAGTTAAATTGTTTAAAGTTCAATTCAGTTTTATTTGTATAGCATCATATCACAACAAAAACCATCTCAGGGCATTTTACCCAGTAAGGTCTAGACCTTACAGTATTATAGAGAAAGCCCCGACATATCCCTTTGGAGCAAGCACTTAGTGATTGTCATGCAAATTGACCTGCTGACAAGCAGCTGTTCACTTGACATAATGATATATAGCATAACTATTGACCCTGACCATGTCAAGAGATCTAGTTTTTTCCTCATGGTTCTGGTCATGTTAACCTTTGTTTTATAAGATGTGTCAGTCTGTATAGAGATACGCTGTAGTGTTAGAGTATTTCATAGCCTAGACCAGGGGTCAGCAACCTGTAGCTCTTTACCCCCTCTCTAGTGGTTCCCTGGCTCAATGGCTACAGCTATGCCTGCTTAGTAGATCTTGCTAGCATATTAGTGGGTCATCACATCTCTGAAAATGTGTGAGCCAAATTGGCATTACTTGGATCGACTGATTGCATATTCAAAAACTTGATGGCTATTTTCTCAATTGAAAAAATATCAAAACATAATAAATTGGCACAATAACAGTCCTATGATGAAAATTATAACAGCTTTAGGCCTGCCCTGCCACCACCATGGGACATTGGGCTAGCGCACTCTTCCATTTACTATGAAGATATGTAGGTCATTTGGGTACTAATCGGGTACATATTTTGCTTTTCCAAGGCATTTTGGCTATTTATTTCATTTGCACAAACAAAGGGAGGATAAGCCTGTATACAGTGCCTTGCGAAAGTATTCGGCCCCCTTGAACTTTGCAACCTTTTGCCACATTTCAGGGCTTCAAACATAAAGATATAAAACTGTAATTTTTTGTGAAGAATCAACAACAAGTGGGACACAATCATGAAGTGGAACGAAATTTATTGGATATTTCAAACTTTTTTAACAAATAAAAAACTGAAAAATTGGGCATGCAAAATTATTCAGCCCCCTTAAGTTAATACTTTGTAGCGCCACCTTTTGCTGCGATTACAGCTGTAAGTCGCTTGGGGTATGTCTCTATCAGTTTTGCACATCAAGAGACTGAAATTTTTGCCCATTCCTCCTTGCAAAACAGCTCGAGCTCAGTGAGGTTGGATAGAGAGCGTTTGTGAACAGCAGTTTTCAGTTCTTTCCACAGATTCTCAATTGGATTCAGGTCTGGACTTTGACTTGGCCATTCTAACACCTGGATATGTTTATTTGTGAACCATTCCATTGTAGATTTTGCTTTATGTTTTGAATCATTGTCTTGTTGGAAGACAAATCTCCGTCCCAGTCTCAGGTCTGTTGCAGACTCCATCAGGTTTCCTTCCAGAATGGTCCTGTATTTGGCTCCATCCATCTTCCCATCAATTTTAACCATCTTCCCTGTCCCTGCTGAAGAAAAGCAGGCCCAAACCACGATGCTGCCACCACCATGTTTGACAATGGGGATGGTGTGTTCAGGGTGATGAGCTGTGTTGCTTTTACGCCAAACATAACATTTTGCATTGTTGCCAAAAAGTTCGACTTTGGTTTCATCTGACCAGAGCACCTTCTTCCACATGTTTGGTGTGTCTCCCAGGTGGCTTGTGGCAAACTTTAAACGACACCTTTTATGGATATCTTTAAGAAATGGCTTTCTTCTTGCCACTCTTCCATAAAGGCCAGATTTGTGCAGTATACGACTGATTGTTGTCCTATGGACAGAGTCTCCCACCTCAGCTGTAGATCTCTGCAGTTCATCCAGAGTGATCATGGGCCTCTTGGCTGCATCTCTGATCAGTCTTCTCCTTGTATGAGCTGAAAGTTTAGAGGGACGGCCAGGTCTTGGTAGATTTGCAGTGGTCTGATACTCCTTCCATTTCAATATTATCGCTTGCACAGTGCTCCTTGGGATGTTTAAAGCTTGGGAAATCTTTTTGTATCCAAATCCGGCTTTAAACTTCTCCACAACAGTATCTCGGACCTGCCTGGTGTGTTCCTTGTTCTTCATGATGCTCTCTGCGCTTTAAACAGACCTCTGAGACTATCACAGTGCAGGTGCATTTATACGGAGACTTGATTACACACAGGTGGATTCTATTTATCATCATTAGTCATTTAGGTCAACATTGGATCATTCAGAGATCCTCACTGAACTTCTGGAGAGAGTTTGCTGCACTGAAAGTAAAGGGGCTGAATAATTTTGCACGCCCAATTATTCATATAGATATTCCATTTTAAAGTAAGCCCACACAACAGCAAATATTGTCTCCATGACACACACAGTGTGTTTTCTTGGAAATGAAATCTCCCAGTAAAAATAGAAAGTGTCAACTGCTGGTTTTCTTGTAGTAGTTGTATAATTTTATAAATGCACCAAAACGTTGTGTTATTGTAATGAGGATGGAAAGTTAAAGTAACAAATAGTCTAGGCTATGGTACCTGCATCCACAGTCACAAGTAAAAGTAATGGCACTGTTTGCAGTGGTCATGAAATGTGATCGGATCTTCACCAAAGTCACAAATATCAACAAACGCAATATTTCTAAACAGATAAAACAATGATCTTTCATGTCTTTATTGAACCCACCCATTAAACATACAATGCAACACCAGGCTTCTGGTGTCACTAAACATCAGCTGGAGTCAGGTGTTAGCAAACCTGGAATCCACTTGTAACGAATCTGACAGCAGATGGACAGCTATGTGCAAATTCCTTCACACATCAGAGACAGAGGACTGTCTCTCCAGATGTGTTTAACATGTACCTCAGAACCCCATTCTATTGTTCACCCTTTTGCTCCCCAGCCTGCAGAATACACAAAACCTCTGGCCTGACGATAAATCTGATTCACATCTGATAGGATCTGGAGACACTTTGGTACTTAAGAGGCTATACACTGCTTAGCATCTCAATAAAAACTGAAACTTTTACTACTCCAGGAGAGAAAATAGTTCTCTGGACAAACACTCACTGAACCCATCAGCCAGCTGAAATCCACCCCTAGATAATGAACTCACAAGAGACCATCACTCATTTAATTCCTCATGAAGTCATAACACTACATACAAATTCATTTTGGGACCAGGAAACATCAGTCAGTGCAAAGGCCTCCCTCCTCCATCCTGGCACCACGATTCCTGTTTTA